>NW_004797837.1:198407-205908 GCF_000002075.1 Aplysia californica
GGGTGTGCGTGTGTGTGTGTGCGTGTGTGCGTGTGTGTGCGTGTGTGCGTGTGTGTGTGTGTGTGTGTGCATGCACGTGTACATGTGTGCATGGGTGCTTGTGTGCGTGCTTGTCTAATTTTTGAAAGCTAGATGTTACGCAGCTTTGAATGGAACAAGAGAATAGAAAAAAATTAGCAGTCCAATTCATTGAGGACAATGGTCAGAAAAAAATGAACAGAATTATGGTGAATTGCGGTACTACTGCTTGCAGGAGAGGTTACGACAATTATTAAGAGAAATTTCAAGCAAAGTTGAGCAAAAAAGAACAGATTCTATGAGGAGGAAAACAGTGTGAGTCTGTTCCCTGGAAACAAATATATTTATCCATATTTTGGTTTCCTTAAATTAGTAAGATTGCCCATAAAGGGCAGCTGATCAGATAATAAAGTTTTAAATTTCGGCTCGTCAATATGGAAACTTGTGGCAAGAGGCCCCCATGAATGTATAACATGCTAATCTCTCCACTGATTTCTAAATAATATGTTAGTGAATTTTTGTATTGTGCACAAAAAATGGGAAATACTGTGCCTATCGGTAAAAAGGGATGAATTCATATGGTGTCAGTTTACACACAAATAGGTGTGAGTGCCTTTTCTCTACGAATGAGTTTCAATTCTCAAACAGACCAGTAGGCCTATGTGTCAAATTAGAGAGGTGATAGCAGTTTAGGATCACTAGACAACCATGGCCAAGAACAACTTGACAGGCGATGAGCCTTAGGATAAAAAATGGCAGTTTGATGTTTGCAAAAAAATAGATAAAATTCAACTAAGCCAACAATGGCAAAAAAGTGTGGGAGGCAACGTTATTCAAAATAACTTTTAAAACAATCAAATACACATAATATTGGAGGGGTGGACGGATTGCAACTATCAAATGAATTAACACAAATGCATTAAGTTTATCAGTCAAACCATGCCAATAAGAGCAGACCTGAGAACAACAAGGTCAAGTCACAATTAGATGATTTTGAGGAAAATGAGATTAATTTTAAAAAACCTCATTTGGGGAATAAATTCAAATAAGCTCCAATTAGAAGGCTTAAATAGACTTTTTACAGGACTTGACCTATTGTTGTTGCAATTAGGCTTCGCATCTTTGAACAAGAATAACTGGGCGTAGGAACAGAATAGCGCTTCTTCAGTGCTACTAATAGATAGCCCTGTTGCCGCTTTTGAATGGTATGCAGAACTATATTTTAAGGAAAATGAGACTTAGTACCTTGTTGTTGTTCTCAGGTCTTCTGACCGGATCAAAGAAATGAACAAGTGGGCAAACTCACAATACTTGTATGTCATTTTAAGCTGTATGCCAAAGTCTGACCATGAGGTGAAAGTACTTGGATGAAAGGGCAGCAGATTCGGGGAATCCTTCATCAGAATTGGCATTCCATTAGGTCCATATATCCTAAACTGGTTCTCGGTTAAGTTTAATACGGTGTTTATTCTTCTGCAGCAAAACATAGATGTCAGCCAGAAACAAGGTGTACATTTGCTATAGATTAGAAAATGTTAATTTGGTCAGTCATGTCATAGGGAAGGTGGTAGGAGATTGAGTAAATAACGAAATAGATCTATAAGAATATTTCTTACATCAATTAGGATGATAAAGTTCTTGGGGGAAAAAGTCAAAACTAGGACCAGAATCAGCATTGAGATGACGGATAGAAAGAAGGTTTTTCCCAACTGACGAGATGCCAGATCAATGCCAAATTAGCTAGTAAATAATTATGTATAAAGTCATGTAGAGCAATGTGAAAGATTCAGTAAAAGGATACTGATACAAAACCCAGGGCATTTTTATTATCCACTGTGTTACCACATTTCCCATTTACTGCGTCTCCTTGCAATGGTGTGAAGCAAGATATACAGGTAATAAATATCTTGTCCAGTTTACCAAAGAGTGTGGTCTGTATCATATCGCCACATTCTATGTGACAGGCTTGCCCAGAACAAGACCAGGTATTATTCCTTGAGAAAAAGAGAGACAAGTTTGAGTGAAGAAAAGCACATTGACATGAAAACAATTGAATAGTGCTGGGAAAGAGCAAGTCAGACAGACATACAAAAACAATAAAGGGAAAGAAAAGAAGTGGGACCTACCAGAAGTGCCTCTAAGCACAAGAGAGAACTATCCACATACAAAGTTATACATAAATATTCAAAAAATGGGAATATAGTACACTAAACAGAAAAGCCCTGGCGGCATGTATTATGTACATAATATACACTGAGCTTCAACATTATTGTCATTTGCCCATTTCTCTCTTAAACACTCTAGTCTACTGCACCTTAGTGATAAAAGACATTAATTATCTGACTGAGGATTGACAAAATTGCCATCTTAAACTTTTTTTCTGAACTAAGGCCTACCTTAAGTTATTCATGTTAATGCATAGGCTACCACAACACGCTATATAGATTCCATTTATTTCAAAAGACAAAAGTGTACATTTCAGTTCAAAACTCGTTTGCTATGTCTTAAAAGGCGGTGTTTTCAACTTTATAAAGATCTATTTTAATCTATGAATGTGGTAAAAAAAAATTTTTAAAGCCTTGGATTATAAACCCAAAACAAAGGTCAAATGTTCAAACTTATTCTTCTCGCTAGTAATATTTAAATTTGGGAGGAGCATCTCTGCCCAACCCAAAGCCCATGAAATGCTCGTCAAGATGGGAAAAAATATATTACTACAAAGAGAAAGAAAAATTGAAAACGTATCACTCTTGCCCTCAAACCATTCACAAACACAAATTTCGTTCTTCCATATTGATGGTAAAAATTAACATACCTGGAATGAATGTCAGATCCACTGTGTACCTTGAATTTGAACTGATGGAATTGTACAAAATCTAAATCGCTACAAAGAACAAGAAAGACAACCATTAAGTTTTATGCAATCATATCAAATGAAATATTTACATCATTTAACAAGACAATGTTAAAAATTTCTTAAATGAAATGAAGCAAGATCAAAGTTTAAAAAAAGGGAGACAAAATTGCTAAAGAAATGAAGCAAATGAGAGGGAAAATGCATCGTGATTTATTTATCCTAAGTCCATTTGATAACACAGAAAAATGCCAACGTCCTTTTTCCCCCCTCAAGTTCTTAAACAGATTTATCGTTCACCAAAAAGTTTGGTTTCCTTTATCAGATGAGTAAACATAAACCATCGCAATAAACAAAAGCATTTCATCAATTTTAAACGGAAGCAAATAACGACCACAAATCAACTTACTATAAATTCATCTGTAGAATTCCACCTATGCTGGACGACAATGACAACTGGACCTGAAAGAAAAATTCCTGATCAGTTCTGCAACACTATTCAGTCACAGAGTAATAAGGGCATACAAAAAGAACATTAAACGAAAAAAACAACTATGTGAAAAGATTTTCTGAATGAAAATGTTCTTGAACTAATCAGTATATCTTTAAAAGGGTCAGCATTCGATGAAAAGGCTTTTCCTTGATAAAGTTACGGTGTGATAAGTGCTGACTGCAGCATCAGAAAAATTCTTTACATATCGATCAAACTGCTTGATCTAATGTGTCGGAAGTTTAGAACATCTCAAGAGCAGCAAGATAAGACAATTAAAAATGGTGGAGGATATTCAGGAGTTGCACATTGAAGGGAGACATCTCAGGAATGGCAAAGAAAGAAGTTTCAGGAAGACTCAGGGATGATAAGGGAAGAAGTCTCAAGAATGACAAAGGAAAAAGTCTCAGGAATGACAAAGGAAGAAGTCTCAAGAACGACAAAAGAAGAAGACTCAGGAATGACAAAAGAAGAAGTTTCAGGAAGTCTCAGGAATGACAAGAGAAGAAGTCTCAGAAATGGCAAGGGAAGGCAACCCAGGAATAGAAGGGAAGAAGTCTCAGGAAAGGCAAAGAAAGCACAAACGCTTCAGATCTATAAGTATAAGCATGTCTGAATGCATTGGTATACTTAAGGTTCAGTTGTCCACATTAGTGAGGTTGCTTTAATTCTCACATAAACTAGGCTCCACGTTTTCTTTTCTCAAAGGATAAACCCCTGGAATTGTCATTCATAAGTAGCCTGCTAGAAAAAAGGTTCAATTCAGAATTAGTTAGGACAGAATAAAGATACTTCATTGTCAACCCAGCTGTTAAAAGGTAGGCCCTACTTATAAATAGGAAGAGAAAATCTAGTATAGCAGTATACATCTAACGGGCTGCAGCACTGAATATCATTACTCGGGTGACTAAGTTGGTAAATAGGAATGAAGTGTCCTGTTCATATGGAACAATTCGGAGATTTTAAAGTGGATCAAAACACTGTGTGAGACAAAATACAATTGTGAACTGTGAATAAGTAACGAAGTTAAGGAATATTACAGAAAACTGTTTAACATCTGGTCAATGATAAATACTCTGAGATACTCCTTTGAATTGACAATGTTCTTATAAGTTTGTTCACTCTTATTACATTATATAGTGTAGTGTAACGTTGAAATGTTATGCAAAGGTAAGTATTATTTGAGACACTCACATCTGGATTGAGCAATTTTGTTGCATGCAAAAGGTCAAATGTCGTTTTCACATCTTCTACAATGGACGTTGCCGATACCTTGATCTGAAAGGAAAAATTTTTACAGAGCGCTTTTGAATACCTGTGCTATAGTCTCTACTGTTAGCTGGTTGTTCATTAAATCTCAGAGGTTTACAAAAGTTTTAATTTTTTGGTCCAATTAATCACTCTTGACTGGGTTTATTGGTAAACACAATTTTGCACAAGCTTTTAGGACAGCCTATTTATTTCTATTTGTTTTTATTTTTTATTCCTTCCCCAAGGTGCTTCTCAACAGCAAAGTTGAACAACTAGATTCACTAAGTCTTTGAAGCTATGGTAAAGGAATAAGAACTTTTTATAGGTAGGCCTATCCTCAATTTGACCCAACAGGCACAACCCTTACAAATATAATAACCTAACGCTGCATACATTTTCAGCATAAATCCAGTAAACCTCCACATTCCCATGAAAGCATATCACTGTAATAGAAGAGAAACTGCTGCACTAAAAAGAAACGGAAATAACGCATTGAAAATGTGCAGACTTCCTTGTAACTAGAATGGACAGGGAGAGTTTTTGTCAGAGAATAATCACACAACAGGCATTCTTTCCGAATCTTTTATATAATTTACCTTCTGTTCAGTTAAAATCTGCTCAGCCTAAAGAGGCAAATATGTTATTCATATTTTCGGACAAACCTGAAACAGGATAGATGTGCTTGATTGATTTAAGCCATTTTCACAAGCAAATGAAGTTTCACTCTCTTCTGCAATGTGTATAGAACCAGTGGATTGATCCATCATCAGCCTCAGTCCTAATCGCTTGCCGAGTGAAGATGATCCAGTAAACTGCTGCACAACCAACATGTTTTCTTTCTCTGTCTCTTGCATTTCCACAATGAAATGTGATAATGAGGGTAATCCACCATCTGTGGACAAAAATATTTATTTAAAAGTTGCACTACAATTTTTTTTCTCGTTTATGACACACTAGATCACAATGCAAAATTTTCTGATGTAAGAGTATATATGTTTATCGTGTCCCCCAATCTGATCCATGAAAATTGAAGGTGTCCACAACCGCTCAGGAAAAAAGACATATTTTAAGAGAGAACCAGAAAACCATGCATACTACTATAATTTTTGTTCGCCTGCAGTTATAACTTATCCACAACAAAGTCATAAGAGCTGTTAAAGACATTTGAAAAATGTTTGATTTTTTAAATATTTGAGCTGGGACATTTTCTGGTATCTTTCCTTACCTTTAATGAGCTCATTCACTTCCACAAGCTTGTTACAGTTCACTGCTCATGAGAGATAAGGAAAATAGGGACTTTTGAAATTGAATGAGAAATGCCATCAACTCGTTAATATAAGAACAAAATTACAGGTATAATTATGCTAATTGCCTATGCCTTACTTTGCCAAAATCAAACTAACTTACTATGGTATTTGTTTTACGATGGCTTTATAACACATAAAAAAACTAAAATTCTCAAAACAAATAAAATTTTGTAACAGAAAAGAAATCATTGTGTGCATCCAAGCTAATATTTTTTTTTTTTAAAACAGAATGACTGTTTATGTAAGACGCAATGCTTGTGAGCACAGAGTCCAGGAGCTGTCTCTCCAACTATTGTCTTAGGATGAGGGCAAAACACCATGCTATAACTATATCTACTAGAAATGTTTTCAGTTTTAGCTAATAGACGTGTGTAAGGGGGGGATAGGAGGGGGGCAAGAAGGATGTCAGTCCAATCAACCCAGAATATGTTTTGGTTGTACTGCATCAAAATTTCAGCCCACTTGAATGATAAAGTGCCAGAAATTCTAACAGCTACCATACATGAACGTTATTATACTGTAACTTCACAAAGGAACTAAAATATTTATACAAACTCTACAGCTCACCTGTGATTTGAATAATATTTATGCCCTCCGATAGTATCTGTTGCTTACTGTCAATGTGGATTATTATCTTGTATGGCAATATTGGCAAACTCTTGGGAAGTGTTGCCGTTTCAACATTCAGACGAGAAGTTTTGCTTTCCAGCTGCCTCTTTCTGTTGTCCCACAGGAAAGCATGTATACTCTAAAACAATTTTAAAAAACAACATTAAAAAAACCCCCATCACTTTGCATGGGAAGGAAAATAAACTGTTAAACTGAGTATCTTGAATTAGGCATGGTTACAAACTTTATAGTTACATCCTAGAGTATAAAGCAACAAGCAAAAGAGGTCTTAATTTTAGAACAACCATTAGACCTCGAATCACTACGACATTTAAATATGTGTGTGTGCCTAAAGAAAGGTACCAAAAGTCGCCATAGACCATTTTGAGCTACAGGGTGAAAATGACTCAAAAAGATCTCTTTTTGACCAAAAAGTGTTTCCATAAGATATGATAGGTCCACTATTTTTTAACAATGTTTTAGCCTAAAGGAATTTTCATTGATTTGACTTCTAAAGAGATCTATTTTATTTTGAAATATTTTGAGGGTAAGGTTTGTTTTAAAAAGTTAATGAAAACTGCTGCTAAGAGGTGTTAAAATCTATTCATGAAGCATGTTATTTCTCTTTCCCGCTATGTTGAATTATCTTAACGAAGTGACTATTTCTCCGAACATTCGGAGAAATAGTGCCGATCTTTATTTCTCCGAACGGTTTCCGGCTTCCGGTCTCGTGATTTTTTGCCTATTTATTGCGAGAGTTCGGCGCCAACTTTCATTCTGGAGGGTTCTAAGGTGTGACTGGAGAGAGGAGAGAGGGAAAGTGTCTAAAACGGAGAGGGGACTTACCGGCGAACTGGCACTGTGGGGGTACTAGCCGGACCAACAGGGAGCCTCAAGTGGAGGATCGGAAGGTGTGTGAGAAAAGTGACCAAAGATAGATAACAAGGCTAAAACAGCTCCTGGACACGGATG
>NW_004797837.1:206008-208938 GCF_000002075.1 Aplysia californica
AAGGTTTTTTTTAAAGTGCCAAAAAACACATTTTCAATCACAGTTAAGAGATGTGTTTACATTTCCCCAATGAATTAAAATCATATAAGGTACAATTAGCAAAAAACTGGGAACATCAAGATTTTCTTTGTGCTCCTTGGTTACTTTTTAAAAGAAAATTATAATACAGGCCTGAGGAGAAACATTAGGAAGTGTGTGTGTGCGTGTGTGTTTGTGTGTGTGTGTGTATGTGTGTGTGTGTGTGTGTGTGTGTGTGTGTATGTGAATGTGTGTGAGTGTGTGCATGAGAGAGAAAGAGAATATGACTGGGCATTCACAAACACACATAAAAATGATCTCACTGTCAGGATTTCTCTTCGCTGATCCCAAAGAAGAAAGCAGTGGATCTTTGTCCCTAGGCAACCACTTGCTGTCACCACTGGGTCTGAGACAGCCTCATGCCATGTGATGTTCTTTGCTCTCCACCATGTCTCATCTCCTGAACCCCATCATGTACCAGACTGATAAAATAAAACAAATTTGTGCTTTTACATTTTCGATAAATTACTATTGTAGCTTATTATTAAGGTCCTCATAACGTTGGGTTCCACAGGTCTACTTTTGGCAAATCCGAACCGTCATGAAAGATTTAATGAACAAGCAATGGTAAAACAGGCGCTGTCGGTATGATGTGACAACAAGTGACAATTAAGGCCAGGGGTGGGTCTGAACAAGAATTCTTATGAATAGTGACACCACTTCAATTGACACAAGTAATTTCTTTCAGCTGTCGTCAGGCCAAGAAGTGAGTAGGCTCACGCTCCAGCTCACGCTCCACCGCACATGCCTGGTACATCTGCTAACGCTCCAGCTCACGCTCCACCACACATGACTTGTACATCTGCTCACGCTCCAGCTCACACTCCACCACACATGCCTGGTACATCTGCTAACGCTCCAGCTCACGCTCCACCACACATGCCTGGTACATCTGCTCACGCTCCAGCTCACGCTCCACCATACATGCCCTGTACATCTGCTCACGCTCCAGCACACATACCTGGTAGGGTCCATGCCGGCTTTAAGCACAGTCGTCGGGAGAAAGCTTAAGCGTGCTTAAAGCCGAAGCGTGCTTGAGTACGAAGTAGACATAATCCAGAGATTTTCATGTAGAAATATTCACGTGCTATTTCCCTTTGTTTGTAAGTAAGTAGGCCTAAAGCGGTCCCGCAAAAGTGTGCACTGTTATTTAGACACCCGCCATGGTCGTTTTTGTTCGCTTGTTTGTTTTTGTTTTGTGGTCGAATGGGAAATGAAAACTTAATTTAGACGTCCAGTCACGATACAGCACACTAGGCCTACACACTGCCTGTACGTACCAGTGCCTGCTGTGCCACTCATACCACCCACCTCGGGCGTGATACACAATCAGGATTAATGGATAGCGAGGGTCCAAGCTGAAATCGCAGCCAGCCTCCCTTTCTCGTCTCCCCGACTCTCTTTGTATTTTTTTTGGTCGCGTGTAGCTTTGCCCTAGGCTAGATCCTATGTCCGCGCACATGGCTGTGTGCATCTGCCCTCCTCTCCGCCCGTGTGAGTGTGTGTGTCCATCACGTGCGTTCTTTGTGTTTCTCTTGACACACTCCACTGCTGCGGTGTAGACTGTGTTCGAACTTCGATGGATCATCATGAAAATATTGACTTGTAAATGAAGCCGAAGTTACCGTGCTTAAAGGCGTGTAATTTATATAGAAAAAATTCGGTAAGAGCCGTTTAGCGTGCTTGAGTCCGAAACGTGCTTTAAGCCGGCGTGCTTAAAGCCAGCACGGACTGTACATCTGCTCACGCCCCAGCTCAAGCTCCACCACACATGTCTGGTACATCTGCTCACGTTCCACCACAAATGCCAAGCACATCTGCTGACACTCCAGCTCACGCTCCACCGCACATGCCTTGTACATCTGCTCAGGCTCCACCACAAATGCCAAGTGCATCTGCTCAGGCTCCATCACACATGCCTGGTACATCTCCTCACGCTCCACCACAAATGCCAAGTACATCTGCTCACGCTCCACCACACATGCCTGGTACATCTGCTCACGCTCCACCACATATGCTTGGTACATCTGCTCACACTCCAGCTCACACTCCATCACACATGCCTGGTACATCTGCTCACACTCCACCACACATGCCTGGTACATCTGCTCACACTCCACCACACATGCCTGGTACATCTGCTCACGCTCCAGCTCACACTCCACCACACATGCCTGGTACATCTGCTCACACTCCAGCTCACACTCCACCACATATGCCTACCACCTCAATGACAGCTTCATTCACATGTACCCCTTCATCCTGCACCACGTCCACTTCACAAATAAAAAGACGGGAAACACTTAACAACCTTAAAGTCTTGGAGTCATTTTTGACTCCTGAGCACAAGATATAATATGAACAGAGATTTGAGGAGAAATATGACATCACAGATGATGTGATGTACACCTCATGGAAGAAATGCAAAGAATGTCTCTCCCAATTTAAAATGGCGTATCACACCCTTTCTACTTCTACAAATAACTCTGATCAACACACTCCAACAGACACTGTAACAAAATCAACATCTACACCAACACGTTTACCAATGGATATAGACACATACATTAAAAACAAAAACTCCCCAAGTTGAACCACCAGCCAGAAAAAGGCTGCTTATGAATGTACAGTCGAACCTGCCCTGACGGCCACCTCTATAAGACGGCCACCGGTACAAACGGCCACTTTCCATTTCCCCCCTTGCGTTTTTTCTATATAATTTAACTGTGTAAAACGCGCACCTGTCCAACGCGGCCGCGGCCACAAAAATTTAACACACAACCCCTATAATACTAAGCAATAATACCTGTCTAAGACGGTCACCTTAGTGAATCCATTACGTTTTGTCATAA
>NW_004797837.1:209038-210710 GCF_000002075.1 Aplysia californica
CACACCCACGCCAAGTACATCGGCTCACGCTCCAGCTCACACTCCACCACACATGCCTGGTACATCTGCTTACACTCCACCACACATGCCTTGTACATCTGCTCACACTCCACCACACATGCCTGGTACATCTGCTCACACTCCACCACACATGCCTGGTACATCTGCTCACACTCCACCACACATGCCTTGTACATCTGCTCACGCTCCAGCTCACACTCCACCACACATGCCTACCACCTCAATGACAGCTTCATTCACATGTACCTCTTCATCCTGCACCCCGTCCACTTCACAGACAAAGAGACAGGAAACACTTAACAACCTTAGAGTCTTGGAGTCATTTTTGACTCCTGAGCTCAAGATTAAATACGAACAAAGATTTGAGGAGAAATTTGACATCACAGATGATGTGATGTACACCTCATGGAAGAAATGCAAAGAATATCTCTCCCAATTTAAAATGCCACATCACACCCCTTCTACTTCTACAAATAACTCTGATCAACATACTCCAACAGACACTGTAACAAAATCAACATCTACACCAACACCTTTACCAATGGATATAGACACATACATAAAAACAAAAATTCCCCAAGTTGAACCACCAGCCAGAAAAAGGCTACTTATGAATGTAGTTCCAAACATGGCACTCACAAGTATTGAATGTGTGGAGTATTTTGAAAGAAGGGAGAATGACAAAAAAGAAGCTGATCATAAGAAAGAAGAAAGATTGAAGAAAAGAGAACAGAAAAAAGTTGAAACAGAAGAAAAGAAAAGAAAGGCAGAAGAAAAAAAGAAGCAAAGAGTAGTGGGGAACAAAGGGAAGAATGGTCCAGGCGGAAAGAAAGGAAAGGGACGACGAGTGAAAGGTGTTGAAAGAGAGGAGGAGGATATGAACGTGAGAATGGATTTGGATGATTCAGATGATGATGATGATGTTTCTTTACCTGTGATTGTGAATGAGAATGTGTGTTTTTGTTGTGAGGGTAAGTACAAGAGGTCTGAAAGTAAAGATTGGGCGGGGTGCAACAAGTGCCTTAGGTGGTACCATAAGAGGTGTGTGGCAAGTATTGATTTATTAGTGTTGGATGACGAGCAGTTGGAAGCGCTTGATTTCGTGTGTGATGCATGCTTGTGTGGATTTTAGTTTTAGATATTATATTGTTATTGGTCATATTGTGTAATAAATTAGTATAATGATGAGTAGCCTAGTTGTAAGCCCTGACTTTGTATGCATGCCTGTTTGCCATGATGATGAACTGAATTCGTATTGAATTAATATTTGAGTTTTTGTTTCTTCTAAATGACTAGATCTAAACTTGTTGAATTTTTTTTCAGTAAACATTCCCTGATTCCTTGAACTTTTCAATTCATTTGTTCTTCAAATATATAACTTTCAATTTGTGAAGCCTCTAGATCTAGAACTAGATTCTAGATCTAGATTTAGTAGATTTTAGTAGAGCATTTGATATGGAGTGTCCTCGTACACGGTAACCGCGCAGTTCAGAACTCCCAAGTCCAAGCTCAGTTTTCGTCATCCGGTGTTGCCTTCATCCCCACCCCTCCCCCGACAGTAACTTTTAAAAAATATCAATAATCCCCCCATTCCGGAGCCCTATACTTCGCAGCGCACAGACTTTGAATGAACTTTGGTGACCCCAACCAG
>NW_004797837.1:211152-212927 GCF_000002075.1 Aplysia californica
TCATTACGGTTACCGTGCACGTAGACACTCCGTTTGATATAATATTCTTGGTGGGCGGAATGCACACACTGTCTGGATACAGCGTGGGCGGGTAGCCCAGACTAGGGGGGGCGGTCTGCGTGGACCGGTGTGGGCATATAGCCCAGACCCTGGGCGGATAACCCGGACATCTTAGAAAATAGTTTTGGCTATCAACTGGAAAGAAATCTGGCATATTATGAGAAATGCACTCTTCTGAGGGAAGAAGAATGTGTAACGGCGTAACGGTTCAGTAACTGTGGCTTAGTTGGGCTGCCACAAGAAAGGAGACTCAAGAGGGCCAAAATGGGTTAAGTGGGCGGATTGCCCAGACAGTACTCTAATAGCGAAAGCATTCTACTACAGTTACAACAAGAAATTATAGATTGGGGAGAAGACATTTTAAAGTGAGAATTTTCTGAGGTAAATCTTTCAAAAGCTAGATCAATATCTAGATCTAGATCTAAATCTAGATCTAGATCTAGATTCTAGATCGTCTAGATCTAGAGTCTATAAAAAATAAAGCAGCAATCAGTTCTTACTGTCTTACCTCTTCAAAAATTCTACTCAAAGTAGTCAAAGGGACTCTTGAGCGATTCAAAGAGCGTTCGTTTTCTTCAGACATTAAGTCAATGTTTAAATAAATTTGAAAAAAAGTTCGATAATTTATTTCTGCGTTATAAGATTACAATAAGTTATAACCACAAGCAGGTTAAGTAAAAGTACAGGTCTTGGTCTCTTGTGTAGCCTACTTTTACTTTCGCTTCCAGTTTGTCGTCTGCTAGATTTAAGCAAATATAAATGTAAGACTTTTACTATTACAGTTTATGGAACAAAAGGCAATAAAATCATTTTGGCAATAATATAATCGAGCTAACCTACCTCAATTTTTGAGAATATATATATGGTATAAAGTATATTTTAAATTTTGAAAACAATTTCATGTATGGTATAAGATAAAAAGGTAGTTAAAAGGGCATATCTAGTTTTACTTTTTATTGTTCCTTAATCCTTAATAGGAAACATACTTTTACATGTAACCATCGCAAAATGGCCTCCAAAGTCATCCTTGCACTCACAGCCCTCTCTGCTTAAGCAGTGGCTTATTGTGACAACAGTGCTTCTATCTGTTGTTATGAAGCCGGGTTCTGAACGAAAAGTAATGTCGAGTTAAACACAGAAGAACAATGAAATAGAAATGGCTAACACATATTGCGTTTTAGTTCCAGCTGTCGTGTTCTTGGGAAGGCGAACGATACATTGTCAATATTGACATATTTGATACATTCTAGATTTCTAGATCTAATTTTTAAATTTTTTTTCTTCACATACACACCTACTGTTACACTAACACAACCTTTATTTTGGTTGCGGAGGCAGAACATGGCCATAAAACCATCATTACAAATCGATTATTTTAAAGAAAATTTCAAACCTAGATATTTCGAAGTGGCTATTCAGACTCGAGTCCAAACAGCCACTGGAGGCTATTCGGACTCAAATTCCAGTGCGCGTGCGCAATCACCGGTTGTAGCCTACCGTAAGCGAGGTCTAAACCCGAGTCCGAATAGTCTCCAGTTGCTATTCGGACTTTAAACTACTGACTGGTAGGCTATTACATTGCGTTTCACTACAATACAAAGGGATCAAAACATAAAATTCATAATCAGTCAGCCCCCCCCCCACGGCTGTTCACGAGCAGTACTTTAGTTCTACCGGCACCCCGCAGCGCCCCGACGCTCAGCGTAACTCGAACC
>NW_004797837.1:214170-338999 GCF_000002075.1 Aplysia californica
GTGATGTCTTATCGAGTAAACATGTACCAAATTAATGAATCTGGCAGTTGCCTAATACCGGCCAAAGAAGGGAGATCATTCTGTGACATCTTTTTACGACGTGGGTTTCAATTTGTGGTTGATATTAAGGTTTAACCACATGCTTCCGGTTATAAGCCGAAAGTGGCCCTTAGGCGGCCGGTAAGTAGCAATGCACTCTAAGCCCAAACTACAACACCAACTGTGCATAAAACCGTATACTTTGAATAAGCATCATCTGACATATTTTTTAGAGCAATCATGCAACTATTTAAGATGAAGAAATACGAGATGACGAAGAATGAAAAGTGGATAGATGTTTAAACATTGATAGAGAGTCATGATTTATTTCATTAAATTTGAATATGTTAGCTGCTGTCGATTTTGACAATTCTAAGATATTGGGTCAGAAATTGAGTAAAGTTTCAGAATAACTTGGCTGCATCTGTGGGTCGTTGCCTAAAGCAAAGATATTTTATTACGTCTTGAGTGGAGATTCGCGGCTTTTCGCAATATGTCCACAGTTTCCCAAGTCCAGCTGTCACATGTGACGACTCTTGATAAAAACGTATCACTCTAGGATCGCGGGTATCGCCAGTCAGGGTGTCAGCACTTATAACTCTCTGTATTTAAGCCTAATGTCACAATATTGGTAAACACACTATATCATTATTATTACATTTTAAGAGATGCTAGATCTAGATTTGAAACAAAACACATACAAAAAAATCTTGTGAACACTGAACAAAAAACTTCTATATATATATTCATATTAAAGAAGAAAAAAGTCACAGAAAAGCGACACAAAAGTTGAAACTTACACCATTTGTTAATTTGTACGTACAGTATACCTCTCCCTACTAGATTTATAAAAAGAATTGAAAGTGATGGTGAATTTACGAAGTTATTGACGTTTAAAATTCAAATAACACTGAAAAAGGATCCGACTCGATAGAAACATGTCGCGGGGAACGTATAGATCTATGTAATTTTTTTTTAATTAATCAAAAATCACCAAAAAACGACACAAATTTGAACCTTGCACAATTTGTACAATATACCTATCCCTACTAGATTTCGAAAAAAGAATTGAAACTGATGGTGAGTTTACAAGGTTATTGACGTTTAAAATTCAAATAACACTGAAAAACGAATCCGATTCGATAGAAACACATCTTAGAGAACGTCTATATATAATGTTTTAAAAATTAATAAAAAATCACAGAAAAACAACACAAAGTTGGAACTTGCACAATTTGTACAGTATAGGCTTACCTATCCCTACTACTTCTTCTTCTTCTCGATCGCATCACACTTAAAGTCCGGTATCTGTCATAAATTGGGCCGTCCTGCTCAGTTCATTTGGCGGCCCGTATAGCTTCTCTTGTAGCGTCCTATCCCTACTAGATTTTGAAAAAAAAAAGAAAGTGATGGTGGCTTTACGAAGTTATTGGCGTTTAAATTCAAATAACACTGAAAAAAGAATCCGATTCGATAGAAAAATGTCCTGGAGAACGTAGTTCGATAAATTCAAGGTTGTGAACTGAAATCGACCAAAATTATATCGTCTTGTAGGGGGAAAGCTGGGCTTTAAAATGATGGGTCATATGGTGATATCACATCTTTAGATCTGGAGATATCGGGGTGGGAATGACACCATAATTTGGAGGAAATGCATTACGCGGGCAGGCGGGGGCGCACCACTGGCGTCACGGTAGTGAGCACGGCTGACCGCGGATTTAATGACCAACACATGGGTGGCACTGACCGCTGGTACGGAGCAACTAAAGGAGCGGTTTCCGGGCGAGTTGAACAGCCGTGCCCCCCCCCCCCCCCCATCTCTCTTTCTCTCTCTCTCTCTCTCTCTGTCTCACTCTCTCTGTCTCACTCTCTCTCTTCTCTCTCTTAGGGCGACCACATAGAGAAAGCCATTCGCTCACGCTCGCGTAGGCGCACTGCCTGAGGCAGTGAAATCTAAAGAATCCCCAAATGAAAACCGTTGTGTCCCACATAGACAAAGCCGTCATTGAGGACGCGTCAGTGAGGAGCGGCACTGACGTTTCTCATGGAATCCAAACTAATTCTTTCCAAGGCTGTCCAAAGCTGTCTGTGGCCTTGTTTTCACGTTACCGTTGTACCAAAGCAGCGATTCTACTTACACCTACAGTTTGATGTGTAGTAAGTGATTCAAACATTGACACAGATGTGCTCATATCATCAGTTACGTTAGAACTTCCATTTGGGACAAACGTAACACAGTCCACATTGCAATGTATTTTTAAGTACTGGCAGGATACGAATACATGATGATGGTGATGATGATGATGATTATAGAATCGCGCGCTGTCCCTCCCGCCCCCCCCCCCCCCCCCCCCCCCATCTCTCTTTCTCTCCCTCTCACTTTCTCTCATAATTTGTCCTGCTTGATCTAGTTATAATAGACTAAATGGTTCTGGGCGAAATATGAGGTAAAAATGTCTCTCACGCCTTTAGCATTATTAGTGGGTCTACCAGCAAGCTCCCATGTCACATCCGATCACGGGAATGACACTTTAGTAAGATTTTGGACAACGTCTTCCCTCTCTATGAAGAAAGTATACACTTGATGATAAACGGCCTGGTGTAACAGTGTTCTCTTTGTGGGGTCAAGCAGGCACTTTCCAAAGCTTAAGCGGCTGACAGAGCGGCTGATAAAAGTACAGCCTCGAGAGGCTTTCTCTGTGTGGTCGCCCTTACTTTTCCTCTCTCTCTCTTTCTCTTACTTTTTCTTTCTCCATCTTACTTCCCCAGGCCCACCCCACCACCTTCACCTATTTTTTGCACATAGATAGATCTATATTCCCTCCCACTGCCCAGCCCTACTTTTATATGTCCTTTGTAAAGAAGAGACCACAGTTCATACTGGGTCACCACGGTCAGCATCCATTTGTTGTAAGTTCCTTGGCCAGATCGTAGAAACCGAGGAAGGCCAAGGTCGAACTGTTTGTCTGCTTCACACCTGGTACACCTAGTGATTGCGCTCGCAAATTGAAGTTTGAGTCCGAATAGCCACGGAAGGCTATTCGGACTCGAATTTAGACTCGAGAGTCCGAATAGCCTCCCACGGCTGTAATAGCTGCGGCAATACTTTTAGTCTAGATTTAGATCTAGAATCTATCTAGTACGAAGATCTCTATGAAACTTTTAAAAAGTATTTTTCAAAAGCAAGTGCTATTGTCCGGCGTCGCGTTTGTCAATAGATAAATTGCTATTTTCCAGCGTCACGTATAGCTGCACACTTCGCTTCTCTGCAGCTTTCCATCTCCCCTGTCGGCACCTTACGGCCTTACACAAACACTCATCAGGGTCGGCATTTCTTCAGAATTCAGAATGCGTTTTCACTATTGGTGGACACGCAGCCACTACTCAATGAAAGCTGCAGTGATAGAAGAAAGACTAAGAGGAATTTCTGTGTCAGAGGTGACAGCACCAGAAACACCAACAACCCTCAGTCACAACCAGAAGTACAAGAAGGCGCATCTGGCACTGAACTCAGCTGCAACAATAATGGCCATAACGTGCCAACAGGAGAGATGGAAAGCTGTGGACAAGCAACATGTCCAACTATACATGACGCCGGAGAATAGCCACTTGCTTTTCAAATTAATCATTTTGACAGACTGCTGCGTATGGATTGGATTAACGTGTAAATTTCCTCTTTGAAAGTGGTGGCACAGAGTTCCCCACGTCGCATGGATATTATAGTAAAACACTATGTACGGATAGGGTTAAGAATGTGGGTCCCGTCTGTTTTGACTTGGCATCATCCACAGAGTAGGCCTCCTACTCCTGGACATCGACACTGATTTATATATATTCGGTATCAATGTTTTTTCAGTAGATCTAGATCTAGCCTACAAAATGAGCTGTAAAATTTCTCTTGTTTTTGACAAGGCAAGGGGGGGTTTATGGGCCCCCTGACCTAACAAAACATAGGGAGGAGGGTTTCTGGGGGGGGCATGTCCCCCTGAATTTGACAATAATTTGATGTTTTGCAATTAGCTCTTACAGGCTATATCTCCCTCCATATCAGCACACGCATCAAAAAGTAATCGTTTAGATCCAGAAGTAGATTTCTAAGCGTTGGTGGGGTCAAAACTAGTATCCCCAAATGGGACCCACTTATTAAGTAGTAACCCTAATTGTAAAAAAAAATTTTGAGCAAATATAGGAGAGAAGCATGCCCCCACCCCGATTGAAAAAAATCTGCGAAACATTACTTTGCAATCATGCAGGCTAAACTATTTGAAAATAGTTTGTATAAAAACCATGAAAATTTGCTTCAAATGTTTCTCAAACACAAATTATAAGTCAAAATCTTGTAAAGCAGATCAAAATGAGGGGGTAGGGGGGAGGAATGCTGCATATGTACCTGTGCATAGGAAGGAGTTAAAAAAAAAAAAAATACCACAAGTAGATCTAAACTTACATCTATTTGAATTCTTAATTACCCGCATTGACGACTGGTGTGTCCTGGATCATTTAGAATTTAGATGTCATTTTTAAGGTTAAAAATACTAACTCTAGATCAGTTAAAACAAAGTAAAATTAAGTAGTATACATCTACTAAGGCTGAAAATATACCGCCACGCACAACTGAAGTGCGCCGCGAGAAAAGTCATGCCCTCCTCTTTATTTCCTTCGGTGATTTCACTGACTCGACTTGAAGTGAGGAGTCGTTAGGACCCAAAAAGGTGGCGTTCGTGCTGCACTTCTTTTTCGCGTGCGTACAGGCTCGCCCTGCTATCAGAGTGTTCCAGGACTCCGTGGAGATAAAATGAATGGGAGGGCTAACCACTGAGCTGTTTTCGCCTGCTCAGCGCCAGTTTTTTACACAATCGGACGAAGTCGCGCTGACCTATGGGATCACCACTTCCGACCTAGCTGCTTGTCCGTTTCGCGGTGCACTTCAGTTGTGCGTGGCAGTATATTTTCAGCCTTATGGTATTATTTTATTTTAACTCCTATTCCTATGCACACAGGTATTATGCAGCATTTTGTCCCCCTTCATTTGGATCAGCTTTACAAGATTTTGACCTTACCATTACCATCCATCAATAGTTTGAGAAACATTTGTTGGTTTTTATTCAAACTATTTTGAAACACTTTAGCCTGATTGCATAGTAATGTTTCACACATTTTTTTTCATTTGGGGGGGGGGGGTGCTTCGATCTATATTCGCTCAAAATTTGTTGTTTTTCCAATTAGGTTTGAAATTTTCTATCGATTTGCAATGGTTTTAGTGGCCATGTTCTGTAGCCAAAAATGCTGTAGCTTGACTCTCAAAAGCATACATGTGCAAATGCGTACGAGAGTGAAAGTAAAAAGTTGTACCAAGTTAATATAATTATTATATTATTATTATGAATTGAGTCTGTTTTGTTTAATGTTATTTTTATACTAAATTCTCTATTTGTGTAAATTTCCATCTGTGCTGTCTTTGATTTCTGGCTTTCAAACTTTATTTCAGGTGTTCAAGACTTATTCAGTCCCAACTGGCTGCGTGAAAGAACAGACGTTATCGGGAGCACAGACTTGGATGAAGTGCATATTTTGAAAAGCAGCATTTTGAAGAATTTCAAAAATGCGGGGACATCTAAATATTCTTAAATTTCCTGATTCAGCATTTGCAAAAATGAGGAGCATAAAAATTTTCAGATCAAAATTGTGGAGGCATTGTTTTGTTCAACCTGGATGGAGGTCAGTCTACTGTACACCACGTTTAGAAAAGCAGCATGACCATGAAGCAATGTCTAAAATAAGGAACATTGGAATAATGGCTCATATTGATGGGGGGAAGACAACAACCACGGAGAGAATGCTCTATTATTCAGGCTTTTCTAAGCATTTGGGTAAGCTCTCATGCTAAATCAAGCTCTAAATGTGTTCTTTGTGTAGTATAAGTGATCTAGTCTTGTCTGTTCTAGAACGTAAAAGCTTGCCTGGTTTTAAAATAGAGTATATGTGTCACGACGCCGTAGAATCAGGTTCTCGTCAATTTTTAGGCATGTGGAGATATTGGTATCATTTGATAGTGTGCCATATTCATTTGCCTTGCTTTCTCCGCAAAAAATAACCATCTATCTCGAATAAAAGTCGAGCTATTTGCGATTGAAGGAGGTAGGGTCACTTGGTTTCAATGGTAAAATTAAAGAGAACATGGCCGCCGAAGTTTGATAACTTCAATAACTTCAGAGTCCTTGAAAATTGAAAAATCACATATTTTGTGCCTTTAATCTATGTTTTTCAGTAAAATTTACATGGAAATATGTTTCTCTATGGACATAAAAGGTGTGGAGTGAAAAAACAAAAATTCGATAAAAAATGCCAGACTGGCAGAAAATTGCGTTTCTTCTGTTTCATTATTTTGACCAGCTCCTGATTTCACCGTGATGCCATATTTATATATATATATATATATATATATATATATATATATATATATATATATATATATATATATATATATATATAATATATGATATGTATATATATGAATAATATAGTTTATGGTAGAGATATCCTTGGGCATGTTGGTAACTTTCATTTTAGAATTTAGAATGGAATCTAATAATTTGTATTTTTGAATATTTTTATTATTATAATTTTTTGAAGTTTTTTTTTTTTTTTTTTAACTTTTGTGGTGAAGCAAGGATTTGATCTGACTCCCACCTGCTGTCTCTTAAGAGTTTCTGTTCAGCCCCCTGTCAAGAAAGAGGTTGGCTTCAAATGTGGCTCAATCATGTCTCCATTGACATGAATCTCACTATTAATGAGTAACGAGCTGACATGCTTTTTTAACAAATTCCATGAAGATGAACCATCTGACTTGGAAGAGCCCTCAGGAGTTCATGAAATGCAGGGTGTAAAATCTGTAGGCATATTGTCTGGTAGATGATGCAATTATTGTCAGCCTGAGTTGATGCATTATGAAGCAGAAGTGGATTGCTGACTTGCTATCCTCATTTTCTAACTTGCCCCTTTTCATATTAAATTATTACTTCTGAGAGAGAGGGAAGAAAGGTAGTCTGCTTTTTTGTGTCAAGGAAACTGCTGTTTTGCTCCCTCGCATTTAATCTGATGTTTAAGGAAGACATGGGTACCTAATTTCTGTTTGCTTACTTTCCGTTTTGTTGAAGACATTTTGCACCAGAAGGCCACTGTGTAATTAAGTATTTTTAGCACCTGCTTAGGGACTGGATGAATCATATAAAAGTTCAAATTTTGGATCTGCTGATTTTTACTGTATGTGGTCCTAGTCCAAGTTTGTATTTTCCAAATGACTTTGTTCTGAATGTTTGAATGGATACTTTGCTCACGGGACATTACAAGGTTAGCAAAAATTTGATTGAAACGAGCTGATGGTTAGGTTGTTTTATCATTTATGGGAAATTATAAAAGAACTATTTGCCTGATAGGTTCATACAGTATAACATGGATAGCTTGAATTCGTCGCGACGGGCCTCAGTAGTTTGAGGGATATCTTATAAAGATAACAAATTTTAAAAAGGGGACCACAGGTAAAGTTCGACGGATGCGTGACTTCGAGTCTTCTGTGTTCAACCTATCCGTGTTATACTCAAATTCATTCCCATCATTTTGTCAGTATTAAACTCAATTAATTGAGAATGCTTGAGAAGGCTGTTCCTGCAAACTGAAACCGGAATAGTATTACTATAATATATATGCAACTATGGCTTTGAGTAAAGAAAATAATCTGGGTTCAAATTCTTAAGAAGTTGGTATTTCATGGTTCTTAGGCTGTACCTCAGAAAAGACTTTGTGTCTTGTGCTTGGTTTTCCCATACCACTACTACATGTGTGTTGATGATAGTACTGAGTGGTGTATTTATTTAGAAATAGTGCTTTTAACAGAATTCTGTCATCAATGATTTTTTTTCCCATCTGAATTGGATTGATCAGGAGATGTAGACCACGGTGACACAGTAATGGACTACATGGAACAAGAACGAGACAGAGGCATCACTATAACATCTGCTGCGATCACATTTCACTGGGCAGGCTACAAGATTAATCTAATTGATACACCAGGTAAAAATTTGATTGAAATAACCCGTTAACTAAGATTTTTAACACCCGTCATGCATAGTGTCACAGTATGATTTTTAACTCAGAATGCAGTGCAGGATGATCAGGACACAGTCTTAACTAGTTTTTAAAAAGCTATGTTGCTGCTTTTTGTCCATCTTTTGCCATTATGTGTCATATTTTGAGGGGTGGGGAGAGGTAGATTTTTTGTACCCTTATGTTATCATTGCGTATCCTGTTCTTAATATATTTGTATGAACATGACATGAGCATTTTTACCTAATGTGGTCTTAGCTTGTATTTACTTATCAAATGACTGTATTATCTGAATGTTTCAATGGACACAAAAAGCCAACCAATTTCTCATTTACAAAATAAATGAAGCCATGTGCGTTGGGGTTGGAACTTTTTAAACACCAAAAATTGATAAAAAGTGTGATCGCTAGCAACTTGGGAAAATTCCTCTTCAAATAAGTTGTTCCAGCTTTTGTGTAATAATGGGTTCAAATGTTTTTGCATATTAAAAAAAACAACAACTGCCTTGTATCAATTTGCTTTTTGCCAAAAATGTACTTGATTTTCATAGCTTGGTGACTAATGTTCTTTGATACAGTGCTGTAGGCATCAAGACATGTGGGTTCTTTATTCATGTAAACATAGAGACAAGCAGTGAACTTTTTTTCCATAGCAGAGTTTTGCAATGCTAGATTATAGAGCAAGTTTGCAACCTGTGGAGAAGAAATTATCCTGGAAAAATATATAAAGCTGTGAAAAATTGAAGAAACAAAATTCAGCTTGATTTTGAAGAGGAGGAAATATGATATCATTGTTGATCATTACATTTTTACTTTTTTTTTATATTAAAAAAAAAATGTTGGTTGTATTTAAGGTCATGTTGATTTTACGGTGGAAGTTGAGAGATCTCTGCGAGTGCTTGACGGTGCAGTTGCAATTCTGGATGCCTCAGCAGGTAAGCAAATGTAGCCTACAGTCATGTGATGCTGTTTGTGTTATTGTACTCTGTGTTTTAAAAATTTCTCTTTTCAGGTAAGTGATGACATCATAAAAAAAAGTATTTGGGGGCTATTACCTCTTTCACCATGTTGTAGTTCAGTTTTGTTAATTAAAAATAGGAATGGAGTTCTCTGAGAGGGGTGAAAATATACATTAGTATTTATGATGAGGCTAATGTGAAAATTTCTGTCATAACTGCTTTTAACACCTTATTGATATCAACAAGCTCAGTATTTAAAAAGGAGCAATCCACATGAACATCAATAGACCTATGTCTTTTGATGAGTTTGCCAGCTTTAGTTGTATGGTAGACCATGATGCAACTTCAGAGAATCTTGCAGTGGCTTCTTCTTCTTTTTTTTATTGTTTATTTATTTTTATTTTTTTCAAGGTTCTATGTTTACAGGTCTCTGGTAAAAAGTTGAAAACTAAGTGAAGTCTCATTGAGAAAGAAATATGATATCATGATTTCTCAGTTCTTCTTCTTCTTCCTCGTTCTCGATGACAGCAGCTAGACAGTCAGTCCGATGTCGCGTACAAAACTGTGTAGTTCGCTTCAACTCTGAAAGACTGCCATAGAGTTTTCTCTCAAGGGGAGACACATTCTGCTACGTCTGTGAGCGAAGGGTGGCATAGCGCGGGCAGTGCTGAAGGACATGGTTGGCATCCTCTTGGTCGTGTCCACATTCACAGGTCGCTGTTTCTCCCACTTTTAATTTGGTGTGCATATTTATGGTGTTTGAGTCTGTTGTGGCCACAACGGAGTCTAAAGATTGTGACTTGGTCTGCTCTATTTAGTATGTAGTAGGGGTCATGTCTGCATAGGGTGGGACCTTTTCCATCTGTTTCTTAAAGCAGTTTTTATTAGTGTTTTTGACTCTGAGAGATCCATGCCATCTTCAATCTGGTTCATTTTGGCTCCTTCTTTGGCTAAGCTATCTGCTTTTTCATTTCCATGAATGCCACAGTGACCTGGTGTCCACTGCAGAGTTGTGTTGGCTTGGGAGTTTAGATCACACAGGAGTGAAAGGAGTTTTCGTACTTGGGCTGTTTGTGGCTTTTGGAGACCTTGTAGGACAGATTTTGCATCTGTGAGGATGACAGTGTTGGCTTTAGATTTTGGGTGATTCAAGAGAATGGTGGCTGCTGTTTCGAGTGCTGATGCTTCTTGTTTCTGCTTTGTAGTTGGAGGATAGAGATCCTGTGGGGATGGAATGGCTTTCTGTTGTCCCATCAATCTACTCTATGTAGATACCTCCACCACCGTTTTTAACAGCATCAGTTGCTGGTCCATCTGGGTAAACTGATTTCTCAGTGATGTTTGTGACCAGATACCGAATTATGTCCAACATGGTGAAGAAAAAACAACTGGTGACATATTAGACATCCATACTCAACTACAGTCCTTGTGCACACACATTTTTTAATACTTTTAAAGAGAGGAGGGGGGGGGAATATATGCAGTTGATAAACTTTTAAAAAACCCGTCTTTTTTAACTATTGAAAGCTGAATTATATATGGATTTCATCCCTGAATGTTTCAGGTGTGGAGGCTCAGACACTGACAGTCTGGCGTCAGGCTGACAACTATCACATTCCACGGCTGGTCTACCTCAATAAAATGGACAAACCAGGGGCTTCCTTAGAACTTTGTCTTCAGTCTCTACAGAAAAAACTCCACGTGACCCCTCTGGTGCTGAACCTGCCTGTGGGAAGTGGCAGGGAGTTCACTGGTGTTCTGGACTTGGTCAACCTGGAGAAGCTGACCTGGGATCCGACCAGCAGCAGAGATGGCAGTAGCTTTACAAAAATACCCATTGATATCGAGGAGGGCTCGGCTGATTCTGAGCGGGTTCTGAAAGCACGGGCAGATTTGATTGGTCAGCTGGCAGATATGGACGAACACATTGCTGACCTGGTTTTGTGCGACACCAAGTTGACAGACATTCCTGTTAAGGATTTGATCTCTGCTGTAAGGACTGCAACACTCCAACAGAAAGTTGTACCTGTTTTTTGTGGCAGTTCTTTGAAAAATAAAGGTGTTCAGCCCCTCCTTGATGCCGTGGGATTGTTCTTGCCGAGCCCTATGGACATAAGCTACGGTTTTGCCAAGTATTATGAGAGTCATCTGTGTGCCTTAGCCTTCAAAGTACAGTATGACAAACAGAGAGGTCCCCTCACCTATGTCAGGATTTACTCTGGAATGCTCAACAGTGGTGCTCACGTGTTCAATATCAATCGTGGAAAAACTGAGAAGACCAGTCGCCTTTTGCAAGTATATGCTGATGAACTTCATGACATTTCTGCTGCTGTTGCTGGCAACATTATTGCCATCGCTGGCCTCAAGGAGGTAAAGTTTGAGCACTATGTGTATTGAGTGTCCATCTTCCATATGATAAATGATGCCTATTGATTAGTTTTACAGTAGTATGATGCTCTTGGATTGAGAAACTGAATGTCTAATGAAAGGAAAATGATTGTTTAAAAAAAATGTAATCTGTGAGTATTAACTTTTAATCTTTGGAGAGGGTTTTCCCACTTAGCCACGGCTTTCTTTTGGTACAAAACATGAAAGTGGCATATGTATAATCTATACATATTATATTTGTGAAAGTTCATCACTTTCGCCGCCTCAAACTTCCGAACCACTTAACTTTCGAATTTGACCAAATTAATGGTGGTTCAGAATCATTTAAAAAGGGTGCCCAGTTTCATCGAGGAGCCTGAAGTCTCTGTAGTTGAATTTTCAGGTTTTTTAAAATTAGTTTTGTTTCTAGAACTAATCTTGGGAATGTCCGTCTTGTAAGACGCCATTGTAAACAAGTGATGTTTCCTTTCACTAGCCGTGCGCCAGTACTGATTCCACACCTTTGAAATTATGGAGTGTACAATCACGAAAGCGGAATAGAGAATCAATCACTATATCTAAAACCTTCTAATTTTTTGCATTTCTCATGATTTATTACTCCATTCCAGTAGAGTGTAGATATAGTAGGCCAATGACTTTCAGTTGATGTTAATGCTCCGATCATTCCTTTCATCGAAATGGGGCCCAGCAAGTATATATATAATATATAGGCCTATCATGTAGCTAAATTATAGTTTATTTAATTTTTTTTAAATTAACCTATTTTGATAATTCTTCATCTAATGAAAGAACTCCAGGGTAAATGAGACCTGTTTTTGGTAATTGCCGAAAATTAATATAACATCGAAGTCATTGCAAAGGTGTGTGTCTAAGCTACTGCCAGCAGCACACTGACACAGCGGTTCCGAGAGTTAAAAACTGCGGTTGCCCCGCACTAGAATAGATAATACCCCCCCCACTAACCAATGTTAATAAAATTTTGTTATATAACTCAAAACACACACATAAACCCATACAAAATTGAATGTCATAAAAGTGAAGTGCATTCTGTGTTCGTCCCAGACTTTCACAGGGGACACGATTACATCTACTATGAGCACTGCTAAGGAGGCGGCTCACAACTATGTAAGAGAAATGAACAAGGAAAAGAAACAGAAGACCAGTGAAGAGTTGAAAGCGTCTGAACTCAGCTCAAAGGAAAGCTTAGAAAATGAGGGTAAGCATAATTCTTTTATAAAAGACAAGGTTTGATTCGGTGTGCATTTTTGGTGACCCACCAACAGGCTTTTGAGCTTGGTTGTTTTCTAAAAGTTGTGATGGGTCTCAGAGATGAAGAGAAAGGGTTCCTTTGTCCTATGTTGCCTGTGGACATGTCATCATCATCATAAAATGCGAGATCTGGGATTTTTAGTTTGAAAAGATTGGTACACTAAATAAGCACTGTCTCACCATGAGAACAATTTAGATGCTTGCATTGACAACGTGACAGTTTCTGTTTTCCATGTGTAGGGCATTATAGTGAAATAAGGGACTCATCGAAACAATGACATCCAAGAAGACCCCATTTTTTTGTTCAAAGTAAGGGCAATTTTCATCTAATTTTTAAAAAATTTTCTGCCCAACACCTTTTATGTCTACATGACCATCTAAAAATACATTTCTGTGTAAATTTTACTGAAAAACTTTGATCAAAGGCACAGAAAAATTTTAATTTGCAGTTTTAATGGGTACTACAGCTTCAGAAGTCACCAACCTGGCAGCTATTTTCTCACTAATTTTACATAGACACCAGCAACCCCCACCACAGTCAATCGCAAATATCTCTACTTCCAATTAAGATAGATGAGTCTTTTTTTTTTCCATCAAGAGCAAGGCAAATGAACGGACTTCAACATGCGACCTTGATCCAATGCCTGCTCATGTACTCATAACATGTATTGATATTGTCCTACCTCACATTACTCAGATAGTGAATATGTCACTTGCCACTGGCACAGTACCTAATACTTTCAAACAAGCTATTGTAAAACCTTTATTGAAAAAACCCGGGCTTGATAAAAATGAATTAAAAAACTATCGACCAGTTTCGAATTTGCAATTTGTCTAAAAAATTCTAGAGAAGATTGTTTTAAGTCAAGTTTTGTCTCACATGAGAAAAAATGGTCTCGAGGAAATTTACCAATCTGCCTATAAAACTCATCATAGTACCGAAACTGCGCTTTTAAAAGTAACGTCTGATTTATTGGATTCCATTGATAGCAAAAACATCGGTCTTTTAACTCTTTTGGATCTGTCCGCAGCTTTTGACACAATTGACCATGCTATTCTACTCACAAGACTTGAGCGCTCATTTGGCTTATCGGGTACTGTGCTTTCATGGTTTAAGTCATATTTACTAGAAAGAGTTCAGACAGTGCAAATTAAAAATAGCTTTTCAAAGCAGGTCAGGCTCGATTATGGAGTTCCACAGAGGTCCGTTCTTGGACCAGTGCTCTTTACACTATATACACAGCCCTTAGCAAGCATTTTACAAAATCATGGATTGAATTATCATTTTTATGCCGATGATTCCCAAATGTATGTTAATGGCACCATTCAAGATCTACCAAACATGATTTCCATCACTAAACAATGTTTTTATGAAATCAAAAAGTGGATGACAGTAAACAAATTGAAACTAAAGGAAGAAAAGACAGACATCATTCTTATAAAAAATCCACGATTAAATAAAGATCTGGAAAGTGTCAACTTTGATTTATATGGGCATATGACATCTAGTAAAGAAGTTGTCAGGAATCTTGGTGTATATATTGACCACCACTTATCAATGGGCTCGTTTGTAGGATCTCTGTCCAAATCCCTTTATTTTCAGCTGAGAAGGATAGGCCTAGTTCGAAAGTACTTAAACGAAGAGACCACAAAAACACTGGTAACATCTCTTATCCTATCTAGATTAGACTATTGTAACTCACTCCTAGCAGGTCTGAACAACAAATATTTGAATCGTTTACAAGTAATTCAAAACAATGCCGCTAGACTGATAACAAGATCTAAAAAACGAGACCATGTCACTCCATTATTAAAAGAACTGCATTGGCTCCCTGTAAAAGAACGAATAATATTTAAAATCTGCGTCATGTGTTTCAAATGTGTAAATAAAACTGCTCCTTTTTATCTACAAGAACTTATCAGTATATATAAACCAGGGAGAAACCTAAGATCATCAAACGATAACACCCTACTTGTGACACCTGTAAAATCATACAAATCATATGGAGAGAGATCTTTCTCATATCTTGGTCCATTTATGTGGAACAGATTACCCATGAAACTAAGACAAATAAGAACTCTTGATAGCTTCAAAAGACATCTTAAACATTTTCTGTTCCTACAGGCCTATCCTTCATAAGCTTTTAACGTTATCTTTCATTATATTTGTTCTGTTCCTATGTCTGGATGAAAATAGTCTCTCTCTGTGTGTGTGTGTGTGTGTGTGTGTGTGTGTGTGTGTGTGTGTGTGTGTGTGTGTGTGTGTGTGTGTGTGTGTGTGTGTGTGTGTGTGTGTGTGAGTGTGTGCATTAATGTATATTGCTTGAGAAGAAAGGAAGTAGTAAGAAAGGTTTTTGAAAAATGGGTATTCCAATGTAAAGCGCATTGAGCTACTTTTTTTGGAAATGCGCTATATAAATGTTATATATTATTATTATTATTATATTATTAACATATTTTAAGATAATGATTGAATAAACTACATTAAAACCAAATGTGCACAGAACATTGTGTTAAGTAAATTAATAATAGAGTGGTTTTACATATTACCTTGCTAGATTAATGCAATGATCATTTGTTTTTGTTCTTGTAAGTGATGATCATGATATGTAGGCTGACTTAATAGAAAATGGACATCTTTCACTTTTGAAATTGTCTTTTTTTTTCCTTGGTAGGCCTATATAAGATACATAAGTTAATCCAGAGGACAGAAGCAGTAACTTTGTGATGTTGATTGATGTTCTAGGTGTATGCTGTCTTTCTCTTTCAATGAACCTTCTCTCTGGTTACCATTGTCTCGCATCTCGTTTTAATCAAAGTTATTCTGTTTAATTGTAACTTTATTTTCTTGTTTTGCTTCAACAGACCTTGTAGAAAAAGACCATGTGACAAATGACATGATCCCAGTGCTTGCTGGTATGGCTGTACCGGATCCTGTTTTTTTCTGCTCTGTGGAACCGTCTTCCATGTCAGTGCAAAAGAACCTTGATGCTGCTCTAGATAACTTACAGAAGGAGGACCCCAGCCTGAGGGTAACAATCTTTTTTTTCTCCTCCTCATCATACTCTTCTTTTGATATTCATACCGGTGAAATTGAAATAAATAACTATAACTGATCTGCCAGTGACATTGCCTAAAGAGGGTTGTAACAAGATATGGTTGAAAGCTGAATAACCAGGTAATTGTTCTCAAGCATGCAACCTAACTTTTCTAATACTTTCAGGGATGCATTTTTAAAAATGTTAGTGCTCTATACTATAGAATACTCCTATGTCCTGATCGGCAGTGTACCATACTGCTATCAGTATCAGTTCAAAATTATGAGGTAGGCTGATGGCTTGAGAGTGAGATGGTATATGGTACTCTCAGGTGCTATGTTCTGTCCTTGTCGTAATGAAACAGCAGAGCATAGAACTGGGATATGCGACTTCCAATTGTCATGTTTTATGGCTGATTGGTGTTTCCTCAGGTGGAAATCAACTCTGAAACTGGACAGACAGTATTGTCTGGGATGGGAGAACTTCATCTGGACATCATCAAATCACGCCTTCAGAAAGAGTATGGACTGGATGTAGACCTGGGGCCCCTCCAAATTGCTTACAGGGAGACTGTCATTGAAGATGCAGGTACTGTATTCTATACCTGTATGAAAAGAATTATTTTTTTGCTTGCATTTCACTAATTTTTTGCTTTAATTTTTAAGTGAGTTAAATTATACAATTGCAGTTTCTTTTTCTATTATGGTCTGTCTGTTTGCTCCATGTTTCCTTTCTCTTATGGTTTGTCTGTTGCTCCATAAGTCTCTCCTCAGCTTAATTGCCTACTGATAGCAGATTTATTGTGTAATTAAATAGTATGGACCTTAGATTGGAATAGGATTTAGTTTCTATAATTGCATTAGATTACAAAAACCATTTCGATGAAAGAATTTTTTTTTCGTTTTCAGTGATTTTTTCATATATTGGTTTATTATTTTGATTTTGTTGAACTCATATTTTCAGTTTTTCTAGTTTAGGCCTACTTGTTCAAATCATCTCAACTTTATTTATATTGTATGATGTGTCCCTGTAGATGCCTGTGAGACTCTGGACAAAACACTGGGAGGCAAACATCAGTTTGTGCAGATTAGGCTGTCTGTCCATCCTGACTTGGAAGAAAGAGAGTTCAAGCACGTGCTTCTGGAACGAACACCTGATCATCCTTTAAATCTGAAGCACAAAGTTGCCAAAGCTGTCGAGAGTGGCATCAAGTCTGGACTGTCCCATGGTTGGTGGTTCTGCTATTTCTACTGAGGTTTAAATTTTTAAAAGGCATTTTCGCATAGCTGGTAACTCTGAGTCTCCAGTTGCATGAAGAAATTTTCGAAGAGAAATGTTTATGGCATCTCTCTGAATTTTTCCAGTCCTCTTTCACACTCAAGCAAGGCTTTCTTTATGAAATTAATAAAAACTATGTGATTTGTGTGCGTGAGCTTATGTTTTCTGGGTCTCTAAGGAATTAGACCCTTAAATATAGACTTATCAGGTGATAATGACCTTATCCAGTGGTTTGTTTGTTTTTTTGTTCAGTAACACAGATGTCAAATAATAATAATAATAACAAATAATAAATAGCATCTGTGCAGTGCATGTTTCTGCTCAATAGCAAGCTCTGTGTGCTTTACAAACTTTACTGTTACCCCAGCAGACACAAGAACACTCAGCAACATTTTCTGGTTTTTGGGAACCATAAAATGCAAGTAGCCAATTAAACATGCAAATACTAACAAACTGACAAGATCTTTTGTTGCCTAAAACTAGGTACCCATTCCCACTGGGTGATGTGAGGACAATTTGTGTGAAGTGCCTTTCTTAAAAGCACAACGTTAGACCCGTGAGGGGTTCGATGAACCCATGACCTTTCACTTACGAACCCAACGGCATAACCACTGACCGCTTGACCACTGACACTTGGCACAGGATAGTTAAGAGAATATGACAAAGTGAATGAAGGCTATAAATTTATTGTTATGTAGTGTTCTACGCCCAATGTGCTGATGTTGGACATGAGTTCTTCAGTACGACTCCAAGCTGTTCATGTGTGTCATACAAGGGTTATTCTGTCCATATCAGTATACAGTATTTTTTTTCCTTTTTCATGAGAGTGAGTGGTCTGAGGTTATGATTCTCTTAATACATTATTTTTTATTCCTTATTTCTGTTTTGTTTTGTTCAGAATATTCTGAATATTCTGAACAACATTGTTTTATTCTGTCCTTTTCAATAATATAAACATTTAATTTTTCAGGTGTCTTGTTGAATTTCCCTGTAATTCATACGAGAGTCTGTCTCCATGAGTTCACCACGCACTACCACACCACACTACCCATGATAACAGCTGCTGCTGCCATGGCAACACAGAAAGCTCTGAGGCTGGCTGGATCTGTTCTTCTAGAGCCAATGATGGGAATGGAGGTAAAAACATTTTTTTTAAGTTAATAAGAATGAAATACCACTTTTTTTGTGGATACTTATTGTGAAATTTGGTTTACAATTTGGTAAATACAATGCAAATTCATCAGCTTCACATAATAAACATATCACACCAATACAAAGAATCTGATTAATGCACTACTGCTGGTTGCCACTGTACAGCACCCTATACACCCTATATTTTGAAGCTAGGGTTATTGTGTCTTGCTTATGGACACACTCCCAAAATAACATGTACCTTGTCCATGTGTCTTTACATAATCAAGGTTCTTTGTAAGTCTAAATGAGCTGCAGCGTGTCAAAAAGGGCATTAAAAAATAGACTCATTGTTTACAAGAATATGACTTGAGTTGGTGGAGAGTTAATTACATTTCTTCTCTGACAACTGTTGTGGTGGATGACTGGAATTGGAGGGTATCTACTGGGAGTGTATACTCCTTTTCCTTTTCTTTATCATTCCTGTTGATGGGCTCAAAACTATACTCAAAACTCCTCAGATCACCACAGAGGAAGACAAAGCAGATAGTGTTCTTTCAGACCTGGGCAAACGAAGAAGCCACATCCTGAACGTGACCTCACGACTGGACGCCAGAGTGATCAGTGCAGTGACCCCTCTACAAGAGCTGATGGGCTACTCCACCGAGCTGAGAACCATCACCTCTGGTACAGCCTCCTGCTCCATGGAACTGTCCCACTATGAAAAGATGAGTGAGGAAGAGATACAGAAAGTTACAGAGCGCATCACAGGCTTTCATCCATCCGCTGTCTACTAGTCTACTTTCTATATCTGTGATCTTTTGGGTGGGGGTCATATACAGCGGGGTCCGCTTGAACTTAAATCGAAATTTGCAGGACCGCCAATTTTTTTCGGGGGGTGAAACCTGAACATACACATTTAACGAGCCAAGCAGTCACGCAGTGTGCAGCGGCGTGTTATAGGCGGCGGTAAAGTAGGTCAAGTGTGTTGGATGAGAGAGATTCTTCCTCTCGCCTATGATGCTAATGGATTTCGTGGAGTCGGCAGATCTACTAAAATTCGCGATAATCAAGGTCAAGGTTGAAGTTGAAATGCATATAAGAAAGGAACATAGAAGGAAAGGAAGTGCTCAAGTTTGAGTGTTTGATTGGGGGGGGGGGGGGGGGGACTCTAATAGTAATAGTATTATTTGACAGGTAATTGATACAATGTAAGAGTGATTGGTCTTTAAGTTTGTAGAGTGTAATGAGAAGGAGTCTTGTTCATTACATTGTTGTGCAAAAAATAAAATGGAAATTAAAAATATATGAATAAATCCTGACTGGATAACAAAGCAGTATACTTCTTGTCAAATGAGTTTAAGACAAAACAAACGTTACAAAGACAGTTTAGAAAATCACAAACAGTCACAGTGTAGGACTTACCATCTCGATGTTTGGATTACTGGTATTGGGAGGAGAGTTTTGCAACTTTCCTTTTCTTGTTCCCATCTGATTCCTGTAGTTGCTTCGTCTGGAGGAGGGTAAAGCGTTTCATCAAGATATTTACAATCCTCCTGATGGTAGTTGCTTCAGTTTGTATTTTGATGTGTAGCATTCCTGGAAGCTGACTGAAAATGTTGACCAGACGTTTGCGGCATGAATTTGTATGGTTCAGTTTCATAAACAGATAGCAATAAACTACCATTGTCTGCAGATGTTCAGACTCACTCAAGCCACCTCGATCCAGTGCATTTGTATAAGCACTTACACATCATCAGGGAGACATGCAGGATTTCTTCTCATTTTGTCTTTAAAGGCAATGTATCCACTAATGTAAGAAATATTCAGCTTCTCATCAAGAGTTCTCCGTCAGTAAAATCTTTTTGGCAAAGAGTACAGGAGTGTCCTGCCATGTCATAGCTGAACTGCTCATCTGTTGTCGATTCCAGCGTTAATCGAGCTCTGTCGGCATCATGTGTATGCTGAATGTCCTCTGCTGTGATGTAATATGTACATCCAGCACTTCTATGTCGTCCTGTTGAAAGATTGAAAGAAACCCAAGAGGACATACTCGTGACGTAATGGGGAATCCACAGTCAACTGATATGAGCATAAATCCACGAAGCATTTGCAAGCCCATTGAAGGGCCTTTGCAGTGTCTGTAGTAAGTTTCTTAATCCGCGGAGTTGAAACTGCCTCCATCTCCTTTGCACAAGAAGCCCAGGATTGTAGAACTGCCATTGGGTGAGAGTACATGTTACTCACGACTGCTCGGTCCGGATCTCGTTTAAGATTGAGGTAGCGGGCTTCAGTATTCAGTCTTCCAGAACTGAAGAACCAGACTGATGAACGTCACCGTTTCTTGTTTGGATGGAGTCTTATAAGATGTCTGGAGGGCTGCATGAGTCTTGTCGGAAAAAACATCCAAAACCAACTTGACATTCTGTTTGTCAATGTTGCTTGGTTTAATGGACGCCGCACCCAAAGGTGCCAACGTCAGTGGAAGACTGCTTTGATGATTATGCACTAGTCTCAGGTCAGACCAGCGTGCACTCGTAGCGTTTCCATCATCATCTGAAAAGTTGAGCGTTTGGGTTCTTTCAGTGAGCCAGCTGTTGGAAATGTTTTTCAGAAGATGCACTGTGTCATACATCAGAAAAAGAGGCTTCACTTCATTGCCAGGCGTCTGTACAATTACAATCCATGGAGTGGGTGAATCAAACCCTTCAAACAAGTTGAAAAACCTCTGATTCACATGATTGCTGTCGTTAATAATGCCAACAACGGTGGCACCATATCTCTCCAGTTCCATGATCACTTCCTCAATCATTTGAAACTGGAATTCAGACTTCAGAGCGTGGCAAGGTAGCAGTTTTGCGAGAAATCTCCTCCCACCAAACAAACATTTAACCGTAATACATAACATTGTCTTTGCCAGGCAGTCAGGATAGTCTACCGCATGTCCAAACAAAGTTCCTCCCCTGTAAGACACGGATGCCTTTACATACACCTCATCTATGATGAGGACACACCCTCTCTGCTTTTCCTCGAAGCTGCTAAATATGGACCGGAAAAGTTGCGTATCATCCAGGTTTCTGGCTACACTTGTTATTTTTCTAATTGTACTCAGGGATGGCAGCTGAAAGTATTCTCTCAATTGTTGGTAGAGAGGACGACTTTTCGAGTCCGAGGAGAAGGCCTATGACAAGTCAGACATACTGTAAACTCGAGTGTTCTTCTTGCTATTGTGTAGAATAATGGCACGACAAAGGAATTTTACCTTGGCATTGTCCTCAGAGTCATAATTTGGTACAAAGCAAACAACTTCCTCCTGCTGACTTCACCTTTCAGTGCCTTTTTAGGCTATAATGCTGGGAGCGTCATCAAGGGAGCACAATCTCCGTAGCTCCCGCGCCGTTTCCCTTTTAAAGAAATATAATCTAAATTCATGATGCGTTTTATAACTTGGGGATGTATACTGTCACCCTGGCAGAGACCCATACCAGGGAAGCGGACATATTCATGCCTGGCGCCGCCCCTGAGGCCGCCAGACACCCACATAAGCGACTGACTAACCCGCAGCCATACATCCCGTGGGCACGTTGGTACACCTTGGTCTAAGGGATTTTTTGTCGAGGTTGTCTCCTCTAGATCCGTTGGGTTCTGTTCCTGAACCGCAAGGTGTAGGTCAACAGTGTCACCTCTGGAAGGATGAGGCTCTTCGCTCACGCACAACGGTCTTGAGATACCCGGTAATGAGAGGTTGGCTGGGTACATGGGCTGACATCTCGAGATGCATGCCACTTTCACTGAAAAAATCCAGCTATACCCAGAGGTGCCTAAGGGGGTGAGCTCGGTGTCTCCACAGTGTCTCTGCTTCCCAAAAACCTTAACATCATTACCCCCTGGGCTCCTGCCCTTGACTCTACAGATCTAGTTCGAACAATGTAACTGAAACAATCAGCATCGCGGGGAGCTTGTCTGTTTATCACTTCTTACTCTCTCACGCTTCAATGAAATAGAAAACAGAAGTTAACAATAAATCTAAAAAAAAGATTCAAATGCGATGCATGAAATCATAACATGATACACGACATCAACACATGGCCATTGTCAATTGTTGTTGTACTAAGTTGTCCAGTTATTGGGATGATTACTGCCAAAGTAGCAAAATAACTATACCATCGAAAAATATCAAATAGGATCAATATAAAAATTCAAGGCATCAATTTAAAATGAATGAGTTCAATGGATATTATTCACCTTAATATACCCCTGTTAAGCTCACAGAATCTTAGAAATCAGCAATAAAACCCTCTGAGTAAAAATGGCGAGAAAAAGTATTGTTGTCAGATAATTTGCCAAAACAGCAGCGTCTAATTTAAGGCGAGCTCTCGTCCGCCTATAACTCACCACGACACACTGCATGACTACTAGGCTCGGTAGATGTGTATGTTCAGGGTGAAAACCTTTGTTGCCTTTTATGGCATACATGGTGCATCAAGAAAATGGGTTATTTCTTAAGCTTTGTGCCATACCATGGATGTCACGGAAGTTGGAAAAATTTGACCTCCTTGTTGCCAATATGACGTTACATCATGTATGTCATGCTATTCGCCTGGCTATAATTCTTCTGTTTTGAGATTAAAGCACAAGCTCCACATGAATTCGTATTCGAAAAATAAAAAATGGTCATACAAAATGGTGCCAAATTTGCTAGTATTAGTTTACTGCTAAGCTTGCAAGTAATTGATAAACACATGTCAAGTCTTACGGACAAGCACATAAACACCAAAATGACTTTAAAAGGGCATAAAATTCCACTTTTTGACTCTCACTCACCTTAGGTTTTTCAAGATTATGAATAAAATGGAGATATTGGGAATGAGGAAAGTGAAGAAAGCGGCACTTAACATATATCACGAGTGGGCTGGATCTTGACTGCAAGCTTATTAACACTGAGACGTGAGACTGCTGTCCTGGCTAACGAGCTGGGCTGAAAATCAGTGCTGACTATAGAAATGTATACCTCATGGCAACGAAAAGGTTTAGCAGTGTTTTCAGTTTAGAGTGATTGCTCAAATACCAAAGACAAATATCTGGAATTCCATTTTCTTTCGGTTTACCACTGTTTTTGGATTAACCATGTTCGATTTAAGTGCAGACTCCACTGTATTTCAAAGCATATTAAGTGTACATATTTCAGTAATTTTCAGATGTATAAACTAGTGATTGATGTATATAATTAATAAAATGAATAATTTTGGCGAATTAGAGTCCTGTGGTACAACAACAAAAAATACATGTTGGAAGTTGCAAGCTTTGATATGAAGAAAAGTTGGTTTCCAGGTTATTTTTGGAAAAGCAAAGTACTGCTTCCAATATGATCCCATAAACATTTCCAATTGCTGATCAAAACAGGATTTTCAATAAAAAGCAAAATGCTGAAAAATGACTAAAGCCTGTCAATGTCATAGTAAAGATTTTGGGACCTCTGTGTCGTTTTACCTGTTCCTTAATCTGCATTTTTACGCTCCCGCTATTTCCTTTGTCAGTGAGCTTTTATAATTTATATCTTCCATGGTTTTAAGGAGAAAAAAAAAGTGCAAACACGATCATTCTTTTTGTCATTGTGGCGAGAAAAATGAGTAATTTCAGTTTGTCTTGTATAAATACACTGTAATGCAGAGCCACACACAGAGTTTGTATCTATAGATGTCATCTGAATGAAGTGCAGTAGGCCTGTAACATAAGATAAGTTTGTCAAACCATGCTTTTACTTTTTTTAGTAAACTGAATAAATTTAAAATATTCTGATGTGATGATTACTTGCATTTATGTTTCCTGCCCTGGGTGAAGCCAGAATACAGAGATCAAGTAACAAAATTTCCATGACCCTTGAAATATCTGTAGGAGATTGTACATTTTCTCAAGTTATCAGGTTCTCATTCTAGTATTTCTACATTCTAGGAATACAGAGATGACATGTTAAGGGATTTTGGACTGGCCAGTTTCATTTTACATTATTCAAACCTATCTTAATGTGTCAACACTGCTAATGCTATGACATAAAAGCATCAAGACAATGGACTTAAAGAAGTGATGTTTGTCAACAAAACAAGAGTTTTAAAAAAATGCCAGTAGAGGTTAACTTGCGCCACACTGATATTTGATAAAAACTTGACTCCAACAAGTTTGAGGACAACGCAATCTGCATTACAGTGGAACTCGGATTTAAGGAGCTCAGATTCAATGAGATGAGATAGATTCCCCGGTTTTTTTCTTCTTTAAAATCAATAAAAGTAACCCGGATTCAGCGAGCACTTAAATCAGCGAGCTCGGATTAAATGAGGTCGCTTCCAGGGTGAACAGCCTCTGCAGACGTGGCTTCGCTAATTTTTCTCCCGGAACAAACTTTATCTATTCCCGGAAACCATCCATTGCACCTGCATCGTGAACTATTATTCACTTAGCCGATTGCATGCGACCAATCAGCGGCCTTTTTAAATACCAACACATGTTAAGTTGGCACGTGCACGTGTCTACTCTGGCGTGTGTCGGGGTCGGATGGGCGGCCTGCACACGTATGACTGTGTGTGCATGTCGGGGAGGGGGCACTAGTGGTCCAGGCGTTGAACATCACATACAAACGCGTCATTGTCTTTTTTTTCCCTCGGCGACTGATCAATATTACAATAATTAATAATAAGCTAGTCTTGACGTAGATCTACGTACTGAATTGTGCTCTGGTCTATGGAATCAAAAGTTGCCGGGTTTTTTTTTGCTTGGCTCTACACAGCAACACAACTTTTTGGTAAACAATCGAGATTACACAGGCGTGTGTATTTGAACGAATCTGTCTTTTTTTTACACAGCTCATAATATACAGGCATTTCAGGCACTACTTATGATTTCTCTTGTACATTACTTGCTCAGTGCCTGTAATTATCTACACAAAACCTCGTATTTGCTATAACGAACACTCGGATTCAACGAGATTTTAGGTCAGGCCCGACGACCTCGTTGAATCCGAGTTCCACTGTATAAATGTAATAGATTTGTTGGTAACAAAGTCCTCTTTGAGTTAATTCATTATTATTATGCCGGTACCATAGTTTCTTTCCCCAATTCCTTTCTTTAGCACTCTGCAAAAAAAAGTGTGAAAGAGTGAAAGGCTTGCCTGTGGAATTTTAATGTACACTGCAAACTCCCAAGCATACTGGTTTTCATCTCCTCTTTGAGACATATACATGTACATCGTGCCTGATTGGATGGAGCCCTGGTATCTCCGTCACTTTCAAAAGGCTCCCATACCCGCTGGTGCTGACAAAATGTATACATTTGTTGAAACTTTTTGTACATTACATTGTTAATGTTATTTGCTGATGGTGTGTTCCTTTGTTCTTAATTGCTTTGATGTTAATGTTAACACTCTGCTTGCTTTTTGAAGTTTTATTGAATAAGAAATTTTTCTTCCTTCTGAAATGAAATGGTCAAGAACTTGTCTCAGGAGTGACAATTCCAGTTTGGATGTATGTACTTGCAGTAGACTCAATCTATTACTGTGCAACTTGTACAGAGAATAGTATGAGGAGGTGTGTGTTGGTTTCATTTGCGAAGGATCTGTGTCAGTGACCATGTCAAGTATGTGTCAGTGACCTGATACTATGTCACCACGCGGTGGAATCAGGTTCTCGTCAATTTTTGGGTGTGCAGTTATTAGTATCATCCTAAAGCTTGTGCATTTGTTTTGCTTTTGATGAAAAAAATATCCATTCATCTAGAATACAAGTTGAGATATTTGCGAATGGAGGAGGTGGGTGGTCACCTGGTTTCAGAGGTAAAATTAGTGAGAGAATGGCTACCAAAGATTAGTTATTTCCTTAGCTTGAGAGTCCGTGGAAACTGAAAAATAACATTTTGTGCGCCTTTAAGCAACGTTTTTCAGAAAAATTCACACAGAAATGTGTTCTTTAATGGGCATGAAAGGTGTTGAGCCAAAGAATGGAAATTCGATAAAAATAAAAATCCACAAACCTGCGGAAAAATGCCAATTTCTTCACTTTGATATTTTGACAAGCCCTTGATTTCACCACGCTGCCTAACATATACTCTGCATTGACTGGACTGCGGGTGGCAAGCATAATGTCCATTACACTACCTCAGTTTTCAATGTCTGTGATGAGAAGAGCGTATCCACTTCTTTTTATCCCATAATGCCATATATGCAATTTTTTCCTATCCCTGAAAACAATTTTTTTTCAGTTTACATTGCAGGCAAATGTGATTTACGTTGCGTTATGTAAGAAAATTCCTGTTTTATACCTGAAGCAAATGACATAAATAAAATATTATATTAATAGTACATTTATGCTTATCTTCTTTATATTTATACTATTGTTATTGACATTTTGGAGTGTCACGTTGCTTTTTTTATTGTTACATTTGTGCCAGTGACACCATAGTGCCAGCTTCTCCAGAGCAATAGTAAAACAATCTTTCATCTAACCGAAGACCGTGATACAACTGTGAATTAAGTAAAAGTCATTTTCACTGTCAAAGTGGCAATAATTTTTTTCCAATACTCCACATGATTCATACTGCCACTACTGTAAGAATTTTGTTGGCTGTGTGGTGTGCTGACTAAATGAGTAAATTCTCGGATTTTAGCCCCATGGAACTAGAGGTGTCAAATATGTTGAGTTGGCACTATTTATTCACATGAAATTACAAAAAACATGTTAAACTTTTAAAAAATGGCATCAGATGAAAGAGTACAAATTTGACCCTTGTGATCATTTTTTGCCAATATCTGAATTGCGGTTCATGAGAAATGACTTTGTCAGTGCGCCTCACAGTCATCAGCTAAAAAAACTCATTGTGTAAGTTCAGTTGTAATTGTCCAAGACCCATTACCAAGGATAAATTGGTTGTCTTAGACAAGTGGACATCTTGGACAGTGCCAGAATATAACAAATAAAAAATACAAAGAGGGAAAGTGGGTAGTGATAGTTTGTTCAGGCGGCTTTCTTGGAATGGTGGCTGTGAGAGCAGGTTCAACCGTAGCTAGAGGGGGCAAGTGGCTGATGATGCTTCTATATCCAGATTCTGTACTTGTGTGTCTTACTTTTCCTTGCACAAAAAGACAGCTATCTTATCATAGCGCTCTCGGATTCAGTTCAACAAATGAAATTTTTTTACGAAAGCACATGCACATGTCTAAAAAATAAGAACAGATGGGAAAAGCTGACACAGACTGTCAATGTTTACAACACAGGACTACCAAGGGTTATATATGGAAAACACAGTAATGGTCAGGCTTTCTTGAAACATGCTCATAACTAGTGCTAGTTTATTAGGATGGTAATTCATATTTATTTCTCAAACATCAAAGTAAATGATTTGATCATATCACAACAAGCTGAAATTGTATTTCACAAAATATAAAAATAACGTACTTTCTTATGGTGTTTGACAAAAATGGCGGGCCGCAAACAACTTTATCATTTTGACAGAGTAATTACTAGACACATGAAGTAAATTTTCTTTACAAATGTTGCACTGCACATGTACACACATACTTTAGACAGGAAGGTGTTCTATTAAAAGAAAGAAACATTTTGCTTTCAGCCCACATTCTTTGACAGTTTCAGACCCATTTGCATATTCTTGAAAAGATCCATGTGCATAAATATGCTTTAAGGGGGTGTAGCTATGGTCAACACCCAAATGCTACAGTTTTTGGTCTAACGCTTGCTTTTCTGCATCAAAGGGTGTGACATAGTACAAAAAAAGGTTATCAAGCAAAAAATTCAAGATTTTAGCCTTAGTAATCTCGAGCCATCAAAAATAAAGGATTGGTTCAGCATTTTTAAAACCAATTTTATATTTTGTCAATCATCAACACTCATCAAGATAGAAGCCTAATATTTGGCATGGCGATTACTGTTGGTAGGTAGAACAACCTTACAGAGCCAAATTTGAATGTTCTGTACTGACTTGTGAGCCTTACAGTCCTTGCTATGCTCTACATTCAGGTCTCCAATGTTTTAAGATTTTGTAAAATAAAACAGGCCTAAAACTCCAAATGTGTTCCATAAACAGCAAAAATGCTCCTGTAAAGTTATAGAGAAATGTGTATAAAAGATTGTGTCCAAATGTGAAACAATTCTGACAGTAACTTTCTGAGATCTACTCAATATAGTGTTGCAACCTGGTCAGATAAACAATTCTGAGAAAACTGCAAAGAGAGATAATTTTTGGTGAAGATTTTCCTACATTGCTACCTCTCTTAAATGCTTTTTCCAGCTATTTATAAGTTTGATAAAGGAATTAGGCTTCTAAAGATGGATCCTTGATATTGATATCTATTAAGATACTCCAAAATCCGAAAACTGGTATTTTTTCAAAATATTTGCTGATCTGACCAGTGGATCCCCTTAAAAGTTTCAAGAAAAAAAACATTGCTAATCCAAACCAGGCTTTAAAATTATTATAAACAAAACGAAGAAAGGCTTTTTTTTAGAAGGGTGTAAAGACATCATAGTCTAATTCAATCTACAGGTCATCAGTCAAATGGAGCATGCACACTGACAAACGGTACTTAAATCACACATCAGTCAATGAGTCATAAGTGCCCAACACCACAAAAAGTTAACATTCTGTTCAACCCTGGTATATTCAACTCATCTTCTTTAGTGGTTCGTAGTCATTTTTCTCCCAGTTATCAGTTTAGCTATTACCGTACCCTGTTTGTTTCTACACAAATTGGTCTGGAATCTTTTCTATTGTCTTTTCCTCTGGGTGTCCTGTTATCATCTATGTCTCTTATTCTAAATCTTCCCGCAAACTTTTATGCTGGCTCCTCTTTCACCTCTCGTCCCACCTCTTCTCTTGCCTCTCGTATCAGCCTGTCAATCACCTTCATTTTTGTCCCTTCAGGGGTTTCTTCCTTCATCTCTTCTGTCAATTCATCTGTCAACTCCTCTTTCATTTCTACCATCTCTTCTCCTGTCTTTCTCTCATCAACTGCCTCCTCTTTTATATCCTCAACTGCCTCTCTTGTCAACTCCTCTGCTTCTTCAACTTTTTCCTCTTTTTCAGCTGTGAGAAGCAGATCCACTTCTTCCAGTGGAATGCGGACCCGAATCTCTTTCTCCGTCATGAGATCTGTCATTTCCTGAAGTTCTACATCCTCAAAGACAGCAATGCCATCCATGTACAGAGCCTGAGATATAAAAATGAAGTCGACATTCATAATATGCACACTCATCATACTGAATCGTGAGACACCCTAGAACACAAATACACTAAGGCTCAAAATAGAAAACATGAAGGAGGTTTGTTTATGAACTCAAGCACAAATGAATAGCAAAACTGATTGAACATTTGGAAACATAATCTGAAATGGACAAAAGGAATGGACTATCATCACGAACAAGATAATTATCATGGATAGTCTGACAAAGTAAAATAAGGATGGTACCCAAATACAACATAATACAGAATTTAAGATGTCATGATCAGTGACAGAATCTATGTTTACATATTATATTTCCTAAAATATACTTGGTATCAAATAGTCTCACACAGAACTATTTACATAGAAAAGTTCAAAGGACATAAGAGTTACGAAACAAGACACATAAACTGAATTGAAACGGCCATTTACTGAGAAGGGGGGCAAGCTTCTTCAGAGCATTTTGAAAGTGCTGAGTGAGCAGGAGGACACATCCCCGGTAGGAAAAAATACAATATTGTGGGAACAAGAGATGGAGTCTAAATTTCAACGAAAGATGTGATATAATGCACCATTATGAAATATATATTGAACAGTCCTTACACCTTAACGCCAGTGATTAAAATGCACACAGAACTAAGAAATTTGATCTGGATTTGGATAATTAATCAATTTAACTAATAGTAAGTTTTAATAAGGAAACAGTATACTTAAATCTGAAAGATAACATTTCAACTTTTCTAAATTAAAAAAAAAAACCCATAAAAAAACAAAACAAAAAACAAAGCGTTCACCTTCGACCATGGGCAGCTCTGTAAAGCCCTGTACAGAATTCCTTTTGCCTTGTTTGACCTGCCATGTTTTGCCTGAAACAGATTTATATATCATGATTTTGAGACTAACTACATCAGATTGCACACAGCAAAATGCAGTTCGTACATTATGAGAAGGACTTGCATTATCAGCAAAATTTCTTCAACATACATGTGAAAAAAGGAAAAAATCTTCTTTGACAGTGTTTTTTCCTTTCTTGCTTCTTTATTTTGTGTGGTTTTAGCAGTGGTTTTACAGCGCTCACAACTGCATAAGGTCATATGAGCGCCACGGGGTGGATGTCAACAGAGAAGTCCTTACAGGGAGTCAGGCTTACTCTGCTCACCTCTCTAGCTTCAACAGCACAAAGTCTGCTTCGACTATCAAGGCACCCCCGAAATAGCAGGTCACAAGAGTGTGACAAACATGCAAAAGAAGTAGAGGAAAAATGACGATAGTAAGGATAAGGAAAGAAAAATCAGCAGTTCCCTGTTGCAGTTCAGGCACAGTTATGAGCGTGACATAGATGAATGGGCCCATAACATTTACATTTACAATTCTACTGTGCATAAGAACATGGTTAATGTCACCCCTTTGGGAATGGCCTAAAGACACTTCAGTCAGTAGCACCGCCCCGGGGGGTATTGCTTCTTTGGTCCCATACAAGTGATCAGAGGAAAACAAATACAGTGGATGTCGCATTCAACAAGGTCACATTCAACGAGAAGTCGGCTCCAACGAGGCCATCCTCTATCCCCGATTTTTTCCTCTATATCTCTTTGTAAATGTACGTCAGCTCCAACGAGGTTGCAAACAGACCCAAGTCCCTTTCAACGAGGTCGCGATAACCAAATAAAAGGAATTAGGGGCCCAAAAGCGAAGAATGTTTCTCCTTTCTCTCCATCTCATGTGAAGCACAAGGCACATCCTCGATTCCTAACACATTGCATTGCTAGATCTAGTGTGCCTCCTAATATATTGGCCCCAAAGCCAAGAGGGTGGGCGAGGTTAGACTACGGTAGGGATGGGAGGGGGTGGGTGGGTGGGAATGCAATGCGAGCTGTGTGAAACTGAATGAACTCTTGGGTCGGTAGGTCTAGATCGAGACCTTCATTTTTTTTTTCAGTTTTCTTTTCTTCCCCTGATCAGAAAATCCAAGCTCCCGCCTTTATTTTATGCAGAGTAGATCTAGGCCTAGATGCGAGAGGGTATGTTTCCACACGAGAAGTGTTCCAGAAAAAAATATCTTTAAAATGCTGAAATGACGGTCAGAACACAGCTCAAACACGTGCACACTGATGCTGTTTGAGATTTTCGTCATCTGGGGTTTGAACTGTTTGAATTACTGGTACTGGTACTTCGTGTAATATAATAACTTGTCTCCTTTCTTTTCTTTAGCCTTAGTCACGTTCAACGAGAGGTTGGATCCAACGAGGACAACAAGTCGGTCCCGGCAACCTCGTTGAACGCAACAGCCACTGTAGTACGATGTTGCCTCTTTCAAAAATAGTAGTGTGATCTGATGTTATTTTGTTATCCACAAGAATGTTTTTAAGCAAGTGACTGACTGATTGTCATGATTCCAAATGCTTTACCTCACCATCAACCAAGTTTTTACTTTTTTGGTGGCAGGTTGATTTGACTGAGTTGACATCCCAGCAGACAGAAGGAGATACTTTATAAAACAACAGGAATCATACTTTTGTCGTCTGCGAGACACTGCAAAGCGCTTAACAATTACATTACACAAAACTCTGGAAAACTATTCAGGTGAATATTTTCAACTCCACGTGACACACATTGACATTACTCGACAGCGGAATCTTTGTCTCCTACCTCAAATGTCAGATAAAGTTTCCACAAGAGAGGACAATGTCTGCTTGATGGCTTCTGAAGAACTTGCTCAAAGATAGATCTCAGTCTGTGCACAGTGCCACCATCTGAAATTCCTGATGAAAAGGGAAAAGTTACATTGGACAAAGCGCTTTGCATATTAACAGGCTTTCCTTTTACAAGCCATTCACAACTTTGAAAGCATTGAACACAATATCTTCCAGTACAGTCCGTGCTGGCTTTAAGCACGCCGGCATAAAGCATGTTTCGGACTCAAGCACGCTAAACGGTTCCTACCGAATTTTTGCTATATAAATTACACGCCATAAGCATGGTAACTTCGGCATCAGGCACACTTCATTTACAAGACAGTCAGTTTAGTTTTAGACTTAGTAGAGGTTTTACGGCGCTCGTAAACTGCATAAGGTCATATGAGCGCAGGAAGATTAGAGGTGTTACAAGAGAGTAACAAACATAACAAAGAAGAAGGGGAGAAAAGGACGATAGATGTTAGATAGGAAAGAAGAATCAAACCACACCAGAGCACCCGCCAACCACCCACTCAAGACAGTCAATACTTTCATGATGACACATCGAAGTTCGAACACAGTCTACACCGCAGCAGTGGAGTGTGTTAAGAGAAACTCACACAGGCGGAGGGGAAGGCAGAGAGATGCACACTGCCGCAAGCATGGACATAGGATCTAGCCTAGGGCAAAGCTACACACAGACAAAAAATACAAACAGAGTCGTGGAGACGATAAAGGAAGGCTGGCTGCGATTTCCCCTTTAACCCTCGCTATTCATTAATCCTGATTGTGTATCACGTGCGAGGTGGCTGGTGGGATGAAGGCGGTGGTATGAAAGTGGCACAGCAGGTAGTGGGAAGCACAGGCAGTGTATAGGTCTAGTGTGCTGTATCGCGACTGGCCGTGTAAATTAAGTATTCATTTCCCATTCGACCAAAAAACAAAAACAAACAAGCAAACAAAAACTACCAGGGAGGGCAAAAAAAACAATGCACACTTTTGCGGGACCACTATAGGCCTACTTACAAAGTGAAATAGCACAGAAATTTTCTAAATGAAAATCTCGGGATTATGTCTACTTCGCACTCAAGCACGCTTCGGCATTAAGCACGCTAAAGCTTTCTCCCGATGACCGTGCTTAAAGCCTGCATGGACTGTACATAATAATATAACTACTGTTGCAGAAGAGTACATTTCATGTTGTGCCACAATTATTGACACTGGAAAAGTAAAGGCCCTTTCAAAATGAGCAAGAATCTCTACAAATAGGGATTTCTTGCATCAGTATCTGAGATGTAATAGTAATACTCCTCACCTTACAAGTAAGGGTGACATTTTAACTCCTATGTGGAAAAGATATTTTATTGATTTTATTCCAAGCAGGTAGAATGGAAGCAGACAATCACCAAACTGATCCAAATTATGTCTATTAACTTACGTTAACATGCAAAGATGTCATTTTAAAAATAAGTTCTAAACAAATAATTTTGCACTGAGCAAAAAATTCTTCTCATGATTATGACCTATCTTTGTCAAGCAAAAAAAAAAGGCAAAAAGGAAAAGAAATCTGAGAACTCGATCTGAAATTAGATTGATGTTTTCTGTATCTCGTTCACATCTATGAATGAAAAGCCTATTAATTTCTTTAAATCATAAAATGAAAAGACACATTATGCAGAGTTGCTTTTACTTTTGCAGGAAAACTTCATACCTGTCTGGAGGACGTTCATTTCTCCCATGGACTCTGTGACTGTTTTATGTCTCAACATCTCTGAAGCAACAGCACAAAGTGACGTCAGGGCAGAAGATGAATTTTTCAAAGTCCTGTCAAAGAATTTCCTCAGTCTGCCAAAAATGTGAGATCGTGACTCAAGGTTGATGAGGGTAACTAGCAATAATGGACAATCTGGAAATTCCTGGAGAGCAGAGTCAACCAAGTTCTTCATTACGGTCAGCGGGGTGCTTGATATATTCATGATGTTAGTCAGCATGGAAATCTGTGACAGGTAAAGGTCCCTTATGAGGAAAGAAAAGGGTTGATGGAGCATGTCCTTTTTCTGATGAGATTTTATATTTTCTCTGACAGAAGAATACACAAGGTTGGCAGTTTTCAAATCAGACGCACAGAATTCGAAGAGAGCAAAGCAGTCTACAAAAGCAGCAGAAACATCAGCGCTTGTTGGACATGGCTGGGCTATGAAACTGTCTCTCAACTCTTCTATCTTCTTCTCAAAGCGTTTTCTGATTCGCAGAATAAACGCTGGACTGACATCATAGGCTGAAACAGACTTGAATGATTTGCTCTCCATAAGAGCCCCAAGACAAGCCATTACTTGTTTTTTATCCTCTGCACTGGGTTCACTATGTCGACCTCTGACCCCTATGTGTTCCAAAGGTTCAAAATTGAGCAATATCTGAGAGTAGGTTTTGCACAGGTGACACAACCCAAGCTCTTTCTCTGGGTCAGACATAGTTGTTGATCCGAGAAACATTCCCAAAGCAACATCGATCATGGAGACTGTCTCACTCATCTTGTCAGAGCTCGCCCACAGAACTCGGATGTAGGCCTCCCACACCACAAGATTATTTCGGTTCTGCATTTCCTTCAACAGATTCTTACCAAACTTTTTCAGTTCTTTCCTGTCAGACTTCTGAAGCTCGGACACCTTTGTAGCTCCACATTTCACAACCTCAAGGTCAAGTCTCAACAACGTGAACAGAGTTCGGTTAGAGCCAACAAAATAACACTCAGCTTGCTGCAAAATTTCCTGTAAGAAAGACAACAAGTATTCCTTAGGCTTCCATTTGGAATCCATTACGCTATTTGAGAAGAATAGGGAAACATACGGAGTCTGCTGCAGAGAGGTCAATGAGTACTGTGTAAACTGCTGGCTGTCACAATCCTCACAACACTCATCTAGTCTTTTATCTATCCGCTGGCTCGTCAAGCCTAGAAAATTCAAGAACAAGCAGACAATCCTAAAACACGACTGAGACTTGGTTATTCTGAACAAAACTGGGCTGATGTCGTCGTACAAGACAAGTCGGTCAGGATCCTCACAATCCTCCTCTGTATCACCCTTTGACTCATCTGGTCGCCATGGTAACCAGTGAGCATTCTGACGGATCTTTTCCATTTTCAACCATTTCATTGCTCGGGAGAAACTTTCCTGAACAACAGCATCCTCAAGCTCATCTGTGCTGACAGCTGGGAAAAAAGACATAAAAGGCTAATAATCTCCTCCACTAACCATTGTGAACACATCATTTGACAATATGGCTGCCTGCTGTTAGGAACCCCCCCCCCCCCCCCCCCAACATTCTCAAAGCCTACTAGATCTAATCTTATATTCTTTTAATTTTTGAACAGAAAGTGCAATTATCATACATGTACATCTCTTTCCCAAAAATAAACTTCCTATATATGCCAAACAACAGTGAAATAGTGACTGTTTAACTGTACGTTCAGAAAAATGCATGCCTCAGTCATATCATGCATTCATTACTGCGAAACGTGCATGACTAAATACATGTTCACATCCAACAGCTAAGACAAGACAAAGGGAAAAATCTCATAACAGTTGAGATTTACTTGCCCTACAGGGAATTTCTACACAGGGAGATGGTTCATTTGGCAAATTGTGTGACACAACTTTGTCTTTTTCATGACTCACATGGAAGTTCAGCACCAGCCACAGCATTATCACTGTCGTCATCGGTCCATTTAGCCCATCCTTTTGCATGCGGTTCTCCAAACTTTGGTGTCCCACTTTCCCAGAACTCCTCAAAGCCCTGTGTCCGCTGCTGCGTGGAGCTCAGATTGTGAGATAAAGGACAGAACAAGTTGAACTCAATCAGGGCCTGGAAACTACACACTGCCCGCTCAGTGTAGCCAGCTTGGTGGAGGAAACTGCAGTATTGTGAGAACAGATCTGAATGGACATAGAGAGAATAATCATAACGATGATAATTATAATAATAATAATGATGATGATATTATAATAATAATAATAATAATGAATTGCTATCATAGGCAGCCTGTATGGTAAAGAGAGAAAAGTAAAGGAAATAATAGCAAGCAACTTGAAATAATCAAGAATGCCACAAGTCACCACAAGTATTCTGTTTGTGGAAAATTCTCCCCAAAAAATTGCATTTAAAGGTCACAAGCAAAGCCACAAGAAGATTTAACCAGGAGGGAATAAACCATACACAAACACTTCTTCTATGAATCGGCCAGGAAATCTGGGTTGCAATGGAATACAAACATAAGATAAATAATCAGCATCAATATCACATCAAGACTGGCATTCTTACAAATTTGAGAGGCTTAAATAATTACGTCAGAGTGATTTTATCAACATCAGCAGTACTTCATAAAAACAAGGAGAAATTACTTATTAAATGCAAACTGAAACTATAATCATGAATTATAATGGACATTTATTTATTCATTAAAAAATTTATTTACTCATTTATTCGTTTATTCATTTATTTATTTACTTTAAAATTCATCATTTTTTTTGCACAGACTATATTTAACTAAGAGATTTTACCAATTATTTTCTCTTCTAGATCTGCTGGCTTGTTTCTAGCAGTCACTTGGCCATCGAGAATCAGCACGAGTTTCTTGAAACATTTGTGGTAACACTTGACCATGTGGCCGAAGGAGAACCTGGACAGTCGAGACTGCTGCCGGCACAAATACTGACGCCAAAGGTCCACATTGGCGGGGTGAATAAACAGCAAATCTTCCCATGCTTTCTCCAACTAAGAGAAAGAAAAATGAGATATAATTCGGTGAAATTTATACCAAAGCTCACAGTCTTTTAAGAACTGCAGTAACATGATATATCTATTACTATTAGAGCCATAACCCCTTCATGATCTGTATAATATGTTGAGCACTGCTCATTACTTTCTATTATGTGGCAAAGGAGGCATGACGCTGTCGTCAAGCTTTGAAAAGTGCAAGGACCACAATGAAGAGCATTATTCATTATGTTTTGTATTCACCATACTGTTGCTATTAGACATGCTTCAGAAGCCTAACCACAGATTCAAATTCGGCCATACTTTTTCGGTACAAAGAAATTTTGCTTTTAGACACAACTTGTCATATTTCCAATCCAAATCTAATCATAGGCCACTGACAGCACAAGCGAGCGCCACCCTTCATCTCTCGGTTTTCAAATTGTGCATGGTGCATTACAAAGGGTTTAACCACACAAATTCAGTTCTCTATAAGGGAGATGAGAAGGGTTGGAAGGGTGTATTTTTATCGAAGTACATTGCCTTTTACTCCCTGAGAAAAGATAAGACATACCTCATGTTCGCCACTTTGTATGAATTGTTAATGACATTCATTGGCTCGCAAGGTATTAGACAGAGAGAAATAATAGCAGCATGATTGAGACTGATGTACAGTTCCTCAAGTTGGACATTACTCATACATTTAAAGTCTTTCAAAAACATAAATGCAATAGCAATAGTGCCCTTTTGAAAGGAATTCAAGAGCCTGATACTACACTTGGAGAATTATTACAATTCACTTCATACTATCAAAAGAATCGCACCCCATTGGCAAAATGTAAAACTCAAAGTTTTATAAAAGAATATGTGTATATGTGTGAGAGGAGTATTAGAAAGTGTTTCAAGCATTGTGCGTACTGAACAACCTTTTCTGCATCCCAGATGTCCTGAAACTGTTCCAGTTGTGCCAGTCGGAGCTCAAGTGAAGAAGGGTTTGCCTCAAGAGCTTTCTCAAGAATTGACAGCTTCTTCTCAATCACTGCTCTCGTAGGCTGGTACACCTCTTTCAGGCGGACATCCTCAGTGCGAAAACTTTTGTCTTCTTGCACAACTGTGTCCTGAAACCTGACAAAGTCTAACCACAACTGGATGTTCTGTGGATCTTCTCTAACCTTCTGGTTGAACTGTGCCACTTTATGAAAAATTTCATCCATGACTAAATCCTCACTTTCTAACTCTTGTGGCTTGCTATAATCAGTTCCTTTTCCTTGTGCATACAATGCAGTAGCTTCGTCCAAGCAGCTGTAGCTCCCTAATGCCGTGGATGTGCTGGACTCTTCGGCAGACTCTTTTGGCAAAGATATGTACTCTCTCACAGTAGCAGTTTCATTTTTGTTCATTTGAGAAGAAATGTGGCTTCCTCTCTTACGAGACTGTCTCAGAGCAAGTTTCCCGAAGTACCTTGAACTTTTTCGTTTAGAATCTCCATCTTTACCAGACTTTGGATCTTTGGCAGAAATATCTGGTTTTCCAAGACAATTAAAACTATAAGTCCTATATTTGGGAATGTGCAATTTGGACACTGACTGATAATGCCATAAGTTTTTGTTGGCCTTTTTATCTAAGACAAATGCCTGTCCAGGTTTTAAATCTGGAACATCGTTCATAAAAACTGCTTCCTTTGGAATTAATGGCAAGTCAGAAAAGGCGCTGAAATGAAAAAGAAAAACAATACAAATGAAACTATTCTCTGAACAGCACTAGTGATAGATAGAACAGTTCATTATTCAATACTTTATATCTATTTAAGATAGGCCTAAATACAGTCATATAATTGAACCACCATATAACCCGCAAAAATTAATCTACAATGGAATATAAATAGATAAAAGAATTGCAAACTAAGAAAGAACAATTTTTCTTTTCAATCCTTTGAAACCTGACCTCCTGTAGCTACTGTGTCCCTTTGTCCGACCTCCTGAGCAATTTGTGCTATATTATTCGTTATTTCAAATATTCGTTTGAAACTGCAAGCAAAAAAAAGAAAAAGAAAAAGAGATGTGTCACATGACCCACAAGCACTAGTAAGACAGAAAACTATAAGCTCCCATAAGAACTTCTCTTAGTCAAGCAAAAAATAATATATTTTCAGCTATCACTGAATTTCAAAATATGCTGCTCCATTAGTCAAAAAGGATATATGTATCAAAACTTAAATACAGAGTGGGAAATCACATTAGGACATACATTTGAAAAAAAAAAACATCTGTGAAATTAAGTTCTGTCCCCAGTATACAGAAGACAATACATATATATAGAAAACAGCCCCTACCTCTGAGGAGATGGACTTCGGGATCTGTGTTTCCGATGCTTATGTTTGTGCTTATGCTTTTTGCTTTTCTTGGCCTTCTTTTCTTTGTAACGCTCCTTTCCTTTTTCCTTCTTTCTCTTTTCAAGGGGTGAATTTTTTTCATCTGTTAAAGAAAATTTCAAAGATTTGTTCTCACAATATATATATTTATACATATACATACATCTATAATATAAATACATATACACATGTGAGTGTAAAAGTTGCAAAAACATCACTGTTGGTATTGTCAGTTTCTCACATTTATACATCATTGATTTTAAAAAATATAGTGATTTTCAAGAGAATCTATTATCACACTTGCTCATTCAGTTTCAGAAAAGTTGTTCATTTGATGCTTTAGCTTTGTTCTGTTCTTTATTAATTAAAATAATGTTTCTTTAACGATCTCGCTTTATAACTTGTTCTTTTGTTTTTATCAACAAACATAGCCTTTGAAAAGCTAGAGAAAGAATTGATAAAAGCAAAATTATAAAGCAAAAGTTTTAATTCCATTGTCAAATTCATAAATCAGTCATAACAAGATAGAAAGCAAAGAACAAAATCTTGAAGGACAAGACACACTGATGCCCAGCTTAGGCTGAATCACCAAGGTCTTTATTTTCATTTTATTCATCAAACACCATATTTTTACTTAATTATACCTGCTGAGGAGGACTTCCTTCTCTTCCTTGACACCTCAGTAGACACAAGGTCCAGAGACTCATCACTGCAAGAAAAAAGGTGACAAAGACAAAAAGGAAATCTGAAGATTAGCATGAAGACAACATGGCTACAAAATGTCAAAGTAGTATTAGCAATGCAGCACTTAGAGTTCTCTTGTGAAAATGTTTGCAACATAAGAGTCAATATTCATAGAGACCTAATTCTATTAAAGTTTGCAATTAGATTTAAGAATCAGAACAGCCTAAACCTGAAACTAAACCTTGATTTTGTATTAATCATTAAAGAGACAGGTTATCATTGTGCAGGAGGAAGGGGGGGGGGGGTGACAAATTGGTTCCAAATCTACCTCAAAGGTATGATTGACACTTTTTGTGACTCTACACTGGCACTGGATACTCCCAGCCTTTTACAACTTCACAAATAATGTAGAGCAGAAGCTTTACAAAGCGACAGTTCGGGTGAACGAAATAACAGAAAGAAATAAGGTTAGATAGGAAGGAAGAAAAATTACAAAGGGTGAGATGAGCTGGGGTGATGGATCCAGAGATTGATGCCGATTTATGACTAGCCAAGAGTAAATATTCTTTCAGACTGACAGAGAGTGATCACAGCAATCTTACAACATTTAATGTCCGCTGGCTTGCTCAGTATCGAAAGAACCTGACACTCACAAGTTTCCTCTTCTTAATCTTCTTCATAACAAAAAAAAAAAACATTCTTAATTCTTAGTCCCATATGACCATCCCCCCCCCCCATTCCTTAGTGTCTATGTGGAGCAAAAATCCAACACAAAAAAACAAAAAAACATGCCAAATTGCCAAAGGCTTATTAAGCAATGGTCACGTCATTGCCAGTAGCAATGTTCTGAACTAAAGTTAAGACGTCAGACTTTAAGTTAAGGGCACATTTGCTCTAACATAAAAACTTGCCTTTCAGTAGAAGTTTGCCTTACCTTTCATCACTTTCTTCTATCACTTGAATTGGACTCTCTTTTTTAACACTTGAAACTGGCTGTTTCTGCGCAGCTAAAATTGCTTGCAGTGTTGAAGGGGCCAGATCAAGTTGTAGACTTTCCAAACCCTGACCACCATTTTCTATAAAATGTCAAAGTATAAAAAGAACACATTAACCTTAGAAAAAACAAAAACAAACCATATAAAGCTTGAAATTGAAAGTATACATTTGAGAGGGTACAGAAAAAAAAGAAGAAAAAAAGTAATATATATACATCATAAACTATAAACCAACCATTTCCCACTACGAAAATCATACATAATGAAACAATTATTGTGGTGTTAGTGGCCCAGTAGTTGTGGAGGATCTCTAAGACCCGTGGGTTCGAATCCTGTCAGGGGCCCGAGGTTGTAGTGAAAGGCAATTTCCACAAACATTTTCCTCACTTCACAAAGGCAGAAATGGGTACCCGGCAATAGACCGTGAAAGATCTTGTCAGTTTGACTTTGTTAGTGTTTGAGTGCACGAAATCCGTAGCTTGCACTGTACACGGTCACTATGCTACCTAAAAATTACGAAGTTCTATTCTATGTGCTCTGGACCTAGTATTGAGAAATTTGCTGTCAAAGATTTTGAGAGTTACATCATGGGAGGCTTAAATTTCGAATGCAAAAAAAAAAAAATTCTTTGAATATCTTAAAATATGAGTCTGAATATAATCATAAGATTTTGATAGAGCAGATAGAAAATTTGGAGTTTGACTTTAAGTAAGGTCTTTGTAACTCAAAACAGCCAAAAATGTCACATGGAACTAAACTTTGTAATTCTGATCGGTAGCGACTCGTGTGCTTCCCGAGAATGGCTCCGAGTCCAAGTGTTCTAGTTCTACTTTTTTCTAAGGTCTACTGGGATATTAATAATTTAAAGTGCATAGAGCATACTGTAGAGAGTCAAGTCAATATACGGTATATAAATGAAATTCTTCTTATTAAATTATATTTTTGAATAATAATTAAATTTTTAAATAATATAAATAATCTAGAGGCTACAGCAGACTCAGAAGTGTACACGTAGTGTAGTAGTAGGCCCCTACTCACTGGTAGACAGTAGTCTCCGACTAAGATCCCGGTGCTCGAGAGCAAGGAAATTGCGTGATATTAGACGACAGACTAAGGGAAGAATCTGCAGTGATCCATGTTATGTTTTTTGTTTTAGTAGAGGTTTCACTGCGCTCGTATCTGCATAAGGTCATATGAGCGCCAAGGGATGGATGTCAACAGAGAAGTCCTTATACAGGGAATCAAGACTTACTCTGCTCACCTCTCTAGCTTCAACAGCACAAAGTCTACTTCGACTATCAAGGCACCCCGGAAATAGCGGGTCACAAGAGTGAGACAAACATACAAAAGAAGTAGAGGAAATGACGATAGTAAAGATTAGGAAAGAAAAAGCATCAGTTCCCTGTTGTAGTTCGGGCACAGTTATGAGCATGACATTGTTGGATCAGCCCATTTACAATTCTACTGTGCATTAGAACGATAAATGTCTCCCCTTTGGGAATGACCTAAAGACACTTCAAACAGTGGCACCTCCCCGCGGGGTAGATCCATGTTAAGGCCCACAACCGGTAAAATAGTGCCCCTCCACTCTAAACTGAACTGACGTGACCCTGGGTAGGTTCATATATGGCGAGCAAAGAGTGGTCAACCTTGATGACCAATCACAGCGGCATGAGGCATGCCATTTATTTATTATCCTATCGTGACTCAAGTTCCACACTTATCCAACACATATCCAGTTGCCCCTCCCCTCCCCTTATCTGTCCAAAATTTATAGCTTTCCATCTCTGACCGAGTTCACCCACCTTTGTAGTTGCGCACCATTACGTTGTGACCACACCAATTAAAATTTAGTCGGGTCTCGCAAATCCAGGAAATAGAGACAATTAATTTACTGTTGTGATGGTCAGGGAAGAGTTCACTGTTTGATGTGACCCGCCTGGAGTGAATGTGTAGGCCCTACCCACCCAGCGTGAGATGAAAATTTAGGTGGAGGGCTCAGATGCGAGTGCAATATTGGGGGGAACAAACACGTCGGTTAGGTGTGATTCCGTCTGGAGGCAAAGATGATTGTACCGTTTCATAGAGTTTTACAGTGCTTATAATTTATTAGATCACATTCACTTCACAAGAAAGGCTGATCTTTAACGTAACAGGCAGTTCAATGATCTCAACTTTTCACTCTTCATTGATCGGCTGTTCCCGTCCGTGTTTTTGTACCGTAAATTATTATTATCTGAAATGCAGGATCTTCTTAGCCGGAAGTAGATCTAGACTTTCATAGTGAACCAGAGCGGGACCTTTGTAAAGTAAAAATTGTTTTCTTAAAACAATTGGGATCTTAAGCGAACTGGGATCGTAGGCGGTGGGATCTTAGGCTTAGGCGGAGACTACTGTACTTATTAAGTAAATTATTTTCTAAGCCTATTTTTTATTATTATTTATATATAAAAGAGATCTAGCCTATTCATTAACCAACCATAACAAAAGCGGATAATAAGAGAATGTCAGGAGTACGTCATTGGCCGATATTTGTAGTAACAGCCATCTTGTTTGACCTCGCAAGGGAGATGCCCGCCACCGCGTCACTTGATCATGATTATAAAAATAGTGATGATTTTGCGATGCTTCTTTTTCTCAATTTACGAAGAGCACAGCATCAGAATCAATCTGGGCGGAAGAAGGGTGCTGCACGATCACAGACAACCGAACCGAAAAGTTCATCAAGTTGCAAAGAAAATAGGCCTAGATCTAGATCTAATCCGAGTCGGCAGGCTGCCAGCTGCTGTCGTGCGGTCCTGATGCTACCATGACTGACAACAAAGTGGGAATCCCTCAATGACGTCAAACAAGATGGCTCTTACTATAAATATCGGCCAATGGCATTGCCTAGACCTACTCCTGACTTTCTCTACCACTTGAGCAGCTTGTAAGAATAATAAAAAATAGGAAATGCCTATTTCCAACACCGCGTTGCTTAGCGCCAGTGCTAAATAAAACACTGCGTGCAAGTAGCACCAGTGCTGAATAGAACACCGGGTCGCCGTGTGTTAAATATAACGCTTAATCTACCTTTCTTTGTTGGGAGTTGTAATGGCCGTCTGCGTATGAAGGCAAACCATCATTTTATGAGCATGGGCAAAAACGGCGAGACTGAACTGCAAATTCTCTTTCATCCTTGACAGGGCCTCATATAAGCAAATAACTCTCCAGCCTTCAGAGTTTACCGAAACATAAAATCTAGGCCACAGGCTCCTTCATCCACAACCAATGTTATGGGGTGAAGCAACCAATGTTAACTCTTCTGGGGAAAGAGCTTCAAGCTGTTTTGCTCAGTTGATGAAGAAAAAGCTGTCTTAAGGACTACTTTTAGCAAAATATCGCCGTAGTAACTGGTGTTTCAACGAAAAAAAGGGAGGTTGCTTTAGGTTTGTGTGCCACTCTTATTTTGGGGCTAAATCTAGATCTAGATCTATATAGACTCTATCTAGATTCTAGATCTAGATCTAAATCTAGATCTAGATCTAGATATCTAGATCTAGATCTAGATCTAGATCTAGATCTAGATCTAGATCTAAAAACAAAGTTTTAATTTTAAACGATTTTTTTTTACTCCAGTGCCCGACAGCTAAAAAAACAAACGTGCTGCCCGAACCGGTACGATTACTCTAGATCTAGATCTAGATTCTAGTACTGGCGTTTCAAATAGATCTAGATCTAGATCTAGATCTAGTATGGGCGCTATTCAGAATGCGGCGTTTCAAATAGCATGGGAGCTATTCAGAACGCGGCGTTTTTGCAAATAGGCCAAGCGCCTGCCTAAAAAATAAGAAAAAAATAACTCCTGTCGTTACTGTAGTTGTACACTACAGGATCAATTACCTTGAAGATCATCATCAGAATCTGTCACTTTATTTCCTACAGATGTGGCAGAAGGGAACAAGCCACTCGCCACAAATAGTTGCTGGGTTGAGCGAGATACGTTTCCAACACTATCACTGTCTGCCATCTTCTCTTCTTGCCTTCTTGAATTCTTCCTTGAACTTCTACTTTCGTTTCTAAGCACAGATATGCCAGTAGTTTACTAGATCTTGATCCAGATCTAGTAATTTTCACCAGAATGCACGCATCGGTTTGGGTGCTCTTATCGAGAAAAAAATCTCAGAGCAATAAAAATTCAATATAAGATAACGATAAAATACATTGTTATGAAACAGTTGACCTATTAGATCTAGTATAGCATGGAAATTCGCATATTACATTTCATCATACTTGTAGAGAGCGTATCATGAAATTTGGCTGGATTCGTCTTGGCCACTCTAGGCCTATTAGGCAAAACAGTCTTTTGCAAGTAAAGTCAGAGACACTAGTGTCTCTGTTTTAGTGTCTCTGGTAAAGTGTAAAGTTCTCAAATTAACAACGAAAAGTTGAATCGGGATTTGTCCTGAACGGCGATAGGTCCAGTCCAGAACTACTGGACAAAACTGCGCTCTGCTGCGTTCATTGTTTACTGTTTACTTACATTCACTGGTCTTGAACATTTCAATATGAAGACTCCACAAGTCGGCCCTTGCACTGAAATTTGGAGAACAAAATTGGATGAAGAATTCTGTTCCATGACTGTTGCTACGTTGTTCAAGTGAGTAGACTAGATTTATCATTTAGACTTGTCTAGATATTAGATTCTAGACATCCAGAAGCTCCTGGTCTACGGAACGTCAACCGCCCTCATCAGTGCAGTGATACATCTTCTCATCTTCTAGATCTAGACTAGTCTAGCCTGGGCCTGGGCAGGCCTAGATTCTAGATCTACCTACGTTCGTGAACGTAGCTTGCAGGCTGTATTCACGGCACCCCGAATGTAGTTTACAATTTTTTTTAGAATGATCTTGCTTACTTCACCCCATACCTTTTTTTTTTTTTTTACTTTTCCCTTTTGCTTCTTCTTTTTTTCACCCCCTCCCATGCCCGTCTTCCTGCCTTGGCCTTTTCTGTTCTCTCGTTTCTTCAAACGACTTTTATTGTCAAGCTCTGCTGGGTCCGCACACGGGAAGAGGATTGAAGTCGTGCTAGCGAGGCCGTGTTGACCGCGGCTGTTTTGCTGTGCCCGCCTTCGCCTTCGGTAAGTAAACTCTGTTGCATTCGGACCACCCCTGCATTATTTTTCACGCGAGTATTCCTGTGCTGTTTCCTCATTCACTTTGAGCGACTATAGCGTTTCAGTCATGCCTCTGTGCCAATGATGGAGAATCCAGGGCGCCCTGAATGCAGCCTGCAAACTACGTTTACAGCGCCATGAACTGCTCACTGTGTTTCAGAAAACAAAAATTTTATTACTATAGATTTAGGCCTACTATAAAAGTCACCCCTAAGATCCCGCTCTGATTCACTCTGAAGGTCTACATTCAGCTAACATCCCATATCTCAGATCAGAATTTTCGGAACCCAAACCCGAGCGGGCGCAGCCAATCAACCAAGAGTGAAAAGTTGAGATCATTGAACTGCCCATCACATTAAAGATCAGCCACTCTTGTGATTGTGATCACATAAAAGCGCTGTAAAATGTAAAACTTGATGAAATTGTACAATGTTTGACCGAGATGGGATCACACTAAGGTGTGAACTGACCAAAGTATTTGTTTTCCCCAAACATCACACTCGCATCTGAGCCCTCCAACTAAACCTACATCACACTCTGGGTGGGTAGGGCCTACAAGTTCGCTCATGATGGGATCACATCGAACTGTGAACTCTTCCCCGACCATAGCAGATGGTCTCTACTCCTGAATCTGCGAAACGGACTGGATTTTAATTGGTGTGGTCACAACGTAATGGTGCGAATCGATAAAGGCAGGGGGAACTCTGTCGCAGATGGAAAGAGCTTTAAATTTTGGACAGGTAAAGGGGAGGAGCAACTGGATAATATAAGCGTAGATCTTGAGAATCACGATAGGGTAATAAGTGGAAATGGTATGCCTTATGCCACTGTGACTGGTCATCAAGGTTGACCACTCTTTGCTCACCATTTGTCAAAAATTAAATAAATAAACCCGCCCAGGGGTCACATCAGTTCATTTTAGAGTGAGGGGAGACCATTTTATCGGTTGTGGGCCTTAACATGGGTCACCGTAGATTCTTCCCCTGGTGCATCGGCTAAGATCCCATTCGCCTAAGATCCTGCATTTTCCTTGCTCCTGAGCACCGGGATCTTAAGCGGAGACTACCCTAGCAGTAATCTCCTCCCTCTTCAGTGTCATTCTTTATCATATTTATGTCTACTGTTTCAGCCACCCATGAGATTTAACTGTTTTGACATTATATCCTCTGTGAACAAGTAATTATCTTTAGAGAGTCCGTTTTTGTACACTTGTCAGATGTCTTGATGCTGGTTTTGAGCAGGCTATGGGAAAGTCAAACTCAATTTATAAGTGCACGCTGACTATCTTTTTCAGTCACCCTTAATCAGTGAAAACCTTTTTGCTTTCTACTCAAAGTAAACTATAAGATGGACAAGATTCCATGTTTAAACCCGGTGCAGTACTGTGACTGTATTACATACGTAATATAGAAATTTACTGTTCGCTTGAACTCTTTAAAATGTTTTGGACCCTGTTAATTAGATTTTGTCAATTCAAAGGGATAGTAAATATGTAATTTTTATATTAAAGGGAACAAGTGAGAAGGGGTAAGGGGGACATAAATTAATGGTCTCTTGTCAAACCCAAGTTTATTTTGGATCCCTTGCTGAATAAATTGAGATATGTTTCAACATTGCCTTGATATTTTTCTGTCCAATAGAGCTACTGGCCTCAGTCTTATTGTCGGATGTGAGGACGGGATGGTCAGGGTCCATGACTTTTCTGGAAACGCCCCACCAGCTCCTACGCCTCAGGTATAAAAGTGTTCAATTTTTAGAAAAATGACTAATGATTCTTTATTTGGGAATGTTGCCCCCCCCCCCCCAATGTAAATGTAATACTCGAACGTATCAGTATCAAAGTGGTGTTGGATTCTTTCCTTTGTTTTGCTCCCTAGCTGACAAAAACAGCCATTTCTCAAGAAGAGCTAAAAGGTGTTTTTTTTTAATTCTGTAAAGATTTGCTTCAGAATTAATTCTTGTTACAAGAAAGAGTGATAATAATGCATCGATCCTCTCTCCCCGTAAATAAAAAGAAAAGTGTTCAGTCAGGCCCACATCATATCAGGTATGTTAGTGTACAAATCGTGGTCTTTTGAGCTAATTCAAAGATTTCAATTACAGTATTTTAAGTTCTCTCAGGTTGTTTTGTAGAGAATACATCTTTTGATTAAAGTTTATATTGATTTTCTTTCTTTCTTCTGCAGACAACTTTGGAGACAAAAAGTGGCCCAATTCAGTGTCTGGTAGTTCATGATGTGACAAGGTTTTACCACAACGATCTGATTGTCGGGGACTCATGTGGAATGCTGACAGTTTTTTGCAACAAACAAATTTTGTCTCGGCAGTCTCTTTCCGCTGAGAGCTTGATATGTGTGACAGTCATTGAGGATAATGGTATTTTTGCTTGATAAAACTTTTTGAACCTAAATGTGTGTCATTTTCCGAACTCGACTAAATTCACTTAACTTGATTTGTATAAGTGTAAATCAGAGTGAAGTTGTAACCTTGGCATAAGATGACGGTTGTTGACACTCCACATCCATCGTAACATGGTTGAAGAAAATGAATGTGAAATTACGGTTTTGGCCCAAACTTATACAAGATAATATAAAGTTGTAAATGTTTCTCTTCATTTAAGTGGGAGAAAACCCAAGGCCTCCTTTTGGGCTTTTGTTGATTTAGGCTATCTACAATTTATGTTATTCATTGCTTTGTTTGTTCAAGACTTTGGTTTTTATGATAGAACTTTGTTTCTCCAGAGGCTGAATTTGGTTTTTAAGGTGGATATTTAAAAAAAAAGAAATACTATTGAAGGGTTTAGAGATGCAAAAACCAATAAACACCATTTCAGACTTTTTTCAAATCACTCCCGCGCTCGGCAATGTCGGAATACATGTACTCTGCATGTGTATAATTTCAGTGTAAAAACCGATATAACCCTCATAAAAACTTCCTGAACAAAGAGTTTTTATGCAAAAGCCGATACATCCAGTTCATTTTCCATGCAAAACCAGCTATATCCATTAACTTGAAACACAGTGAATCACTGGCCACAACTGAGCCCTGTGACTATCGTAACCCTGCGTGAACACTTGGACAAAATGGCATCTCCCGCAGCTCGTGTCGAGGATGAAGCGTCTGTTGTTTTGAACTCGTTTGGTGGTCTAGATGAGAATGTGAGGCGTTGTAGTCACGGTACAAAATGAAAAGTGAAACCTAGACAGCCACAGCTAGACGAGAAATTGCAAAGTCAAAGACGTATGTGGGCGTGCGATGGCAAAACACCATCTATCGCATGCAACCCTAGGTCTACTGCCAATGCCAGTTTGAGTTTCTGTCATGCCAGCGTGCTGTCAGAAAATGCCCTGAAATTGAGCTGGGACAATTTCTACGCTGCAACGGTAAAATATGAACATGATGTGATTATTTCACACCTTTTGGACATTGCCACGGCCAAGAGGCCTAGGGTTGCTGTTGGAGTCAGACAAAAATCTAGAGGGCTCTCTGTGAAGTTCATCTGCAAAATTTTGAAGTCGATGGTGCTCCATTGGTGCAGGTCTGCAAACCAACGTTCCTGTCGGTCTAGGTGAGTCAGAAGAAATTTACAATTCCGTTAATTATTAAACTTAAACTAAGTCTGCAATCTTGTGAAATTGAAAAAAGTTCTGAATAGATGGTTTTCAATGCCAGGGTAGTCATCAACAAAAGATTTAATGATCACTATTATAATCAAATCATTCTACAGATCACACAAGTCACAAAATATTCAAATAAATGAATGAAAGACACCCAAAGTGCAGAGACTTATTTTGTTGTGTGTAATTTACAAATTCAAGCAAGGGATGTGAAGTTAACTTCTTCGCATTTGAATCAGAACGGAACCACTAGGTTTGATTTTTACATTATATCAGAACCCACGTGTTACAGAGTTCTGAAATAATTTGGTTAGAGCCAATGGATGTGACTTACTCAACGCTTTCCTGCTTTAAAAAGTCAGGTACAGTTAGCGATCTCTCCCAGTCATGTTACATCTAGTCCTTCATGATAGATATTAACAAGACTGAGTACCTTTGTTGCTCCCAGTTTGTTTATCTATTCTTTTTCCTTTTGAATTGAAAAGCATGTTCAAGCTATTTCTTATTTAATCTCATGAATGTTCTTATTTTTTCTTTCAGGAGTGAAAGACAGTGTCAAGCATAGCTCAAGCCGTATTTGACCAGGGTGCGCCGAAGAAAGAGAATAGGGCCGGAGCAAGAGACACTCCAGAAATGAAGGCAAGGAAGGAGAGGATCAGACAACGCGTTGAGTCGGTCCAGTGCAGGTCCAGTCTTTACTCTGTCAAAGACGACCCGGGAAGAAAATCTCTCCGCATTGACCTCGACGTCTTCAAGATGCATAAGATGTTCGAGCTCCAAAATCACGAACAGGTATTTTTCCCCTCTTTTTTTGCTCTTCAAGCTGACAAAAAGGAGACACACATCTATCAAGACACATGGCAATTTTATTGAATTGATTCGCATACATTGTGTTTTATTGTGTTAATTATCACAGTGGCATGACACAATCATGGTGTTGTTTTGATTATATGACATTTGATCAATAGAAATTAAAAGGTAAATTACAATAATGGCTTCTTCTTGCAGAAAGGATGCTACTGACTTGATTGGACTCATTTTGATTTTTTAAACATTATAGAGTAAATTCTGGTGGACATGTATGTAACAAAGGCATAATATTTAAAGATTTTTGAACATTTGATGACATTACATGTTGTTGTTTTTTTCAATTTCAGGTTTGTTGTAATTTTTTTAATGACGACTACTCTTTTCGTTTTCAGATCTCATGTAGTTTAACTATACATGCATACGGTTTTACTACACCCACCCACCTCATGTAGCGATCCAACTTGCACTGACTCGTCGCAACTCTCTGCGCTGCGCCTCGACCGCTACTCACGCAGTCTTCAAAAGTCCGTGGCTCACGCCTCGGCCTGTCCTTGGTTTCTTCAATGTCAACCGTACTCGACTACTTTCCCGAGAATCACACAGCTAACCACATCTCAGATTTTGTAAAAGATTACCACTTGTTTTAATTTCCAGATTTCTGATGATTTTTAATGAAGATTACTTTTTTCCTTTTTCAGGTCTCCTGATTGTTTAAAATAAAGATTACTTTACTTTTTTCATGTGCAGGTCTCTTGCTCAGGTAGAGGAAAGGCATTCAAATTGATAAAACTAAGGTTGATTTTTTGCTCTGCAGGCTGACAAAAACCAGACATACACAAACTCTCAAGACATGACTTTATTGAAACACAACGTTCTTCCTCAGTGGTTTCACTTTGCAGAAAGTACACTACTGATTTGATTTGATAATCCTGGTTATGAGTTTTAATAATAAAGGTTATTTATTCATTGTCTTTTGCAGGGCTCCTATTCCCTGTACTACACTGTCTTCAGGGGAGACTTCAGACTTTGTTTTGGCCATCCCAACATGGACAGGTGCACTACATGCGAGTGGTATAAGGAGCAAGGAAAACAGGCAGATATTCCGACTGAGCAGAGAACTGAGTTGGCTGCAGTGTATATTCTGCATCGCAGAAGAGCTCGCAAATTCTATAATGAACTGAAAGTTGTAAGCGAGGACTCTTTAAGTCAATTTGTTTTGATATGATGCAGAACCAGGTGCTTCCGAAGACCCCCATCGGTGCTGCGTACTACAGTCGGCAGCTGTACCTTTACATCTTTGGGGTCATATGCCACAGGGGTAGAAACGGCCCTCATCAGAAAGACGATGTTTTTTTTTTTTTTACATGGTTGGAGTGTGAGAACCACAAAGATTCTAATATGATCGTCTCAGCACTCCATCATTTTTTTCACTTTCATCAGCAAGAAATTAAATCCAAGCATGAACTTCGATTATTTAGTGACTCTGCCTATGGGCGGAATAAGAATTTCAACGTATTGTCTATGCTCGTGGCGGACAGGAAAAAACTTTTCCCTCAAACGGATATATAATGTACACATTTCCAATGCAGGGTCACAGTTATCTCCCAGCTGATCATGCCTTTGGGAGAGTAGCCCAGGATGTGAAACGTTTTGAGACAATTACCCTGCTTGACCAATATATTGACATTCTTAGAAGGCATGGCCAGGTCTTTGAATACGGGTGAGACTGGCAGGCTTTCAATTTAAAAAATGAGACCCAGCGTTTTGTGAAGCAGAAAAGGGAGTTTAGTATTTCAACTGTTTAAAGAATTGTTATTGATGGAAGTGGGGATAAGGTGAAGGTTTCCGATTCATACTTTGGAGACCTTCACATCCATGGTGTTCTGAAGCAGGGATGGTCGTGGTCCAACTTTAGACCAACTGTGTTGGAGAAGACATGTTCTATCAAAGAAGCCAAGAAAAGGGATGTGTTCAAATTGAGGCAAGATATGGGTGCAAGTGATGCTGTCATGGGGTGTTACCGTGACATGATGGCTGTTCGAACATCAGCTGTCAGAAATTCAGATTCTGATTTTGACTAAGAAAACCTGAATGTCACTTTAATACCTCATGCCAGCTGTCAGAAAGTGAGTGCGCCTGTGTGAGTAGATGTGAGTTTGTGTATATGTATTAATGTGCATGACTTTTATGATGATTGAACGTGAGATTTTGGAATTTCATTTTCCATCTTTTTGGTTTGAACTACATGGTATTTCACCCTTTGTTCTAATATGACAGTATGTGTCTTGTATGTTGTTGGTATAGAGTGTTGACTTTGATTTGTGGAGCATTGTCTTTTAGATGCATTGAATATGGTTCGTCGACTGTATGATTACAAAACGCTGTGTCTCATTTTTTTTACTCTTACCGTGTCAGTATTTTTCACATTTTAGCTATACTGATTTAGTTAAAATTTGATTATAAAATACAAACAGTGCATTGCTTTTCTTTTAAAATAATATGTGGTAATGGACAACTCATTTTGTAAACATCATACTGTCTTCATCTGTGTCTGTTCATGGAGACTAATGTAATTGTGCTCTCGTAATGTGAAGACCCTGTACTGACCTATCAATTAATAATTTATTATGAATGTTCACCTTTTCATCTTTACAACTTCAAATTTTCATGTGGGATGCTAACTTTTTGCACTTGTGTGGAAGTTTTAAGTGTTTAGCTTGATGGTTTTTTTGTGTGCGAGTGAATTTTGGATATATCTGTTTTTGCATAAAAATGTTTTCCTGGATATCTGATTTTGCACAAAAATAAAAAATATAATCTGCTGTAACTGCTAAAAATATTACTGTAGATTTGAATACTGACTGATTCCTGTTTGTAAAGTACAAAGCTTAAATCAGACAACAGATTTGTGAATGAATTGAAAGCTATGTGTGAATAAAATAATCCTCTCGTTCTCAAAACCTGAAATTTGGATATGTCTGTTTTTGCATCTAAACCCTTCTATTGTAAATTTATTCTCTTTACTTTTCTCAGCACAACTAAGCTGAATGATTGTGTTATGTTGTTATAGATTTCTAATAGTCTTCACTGTTTTACAATGATATAGAGTATACTAGTTGCTCAGATTAGTAGGCCTATTTAGTAACCTTTGTGTTGTTGTAACAATACGAAAGCGTGGGTGGTTGACAGGTGCTCTGATGTGATTTGCTCCTTCTTTCCTATCAAACAACTATCGTCTTTATCTCTCCTCCTTCTTTTCTATGTTTGTTACTCTCTTGTAACACCTCTAATCTTCGGCATTTATATGACCTTTTTGTGTTGCAAGTGATGTAAAACTCTTACTAAAACAAAATTTACCAAAGCTTTTTCTGATTTCCCATTTCTCCACAGCGGGCAGTCCTGTGATTGTGTCTTCAGATGACACAGGGGTGATAACTGGAGTTCAACCAACTGAGGTATTATGGAGGATAAACCTCAACAGTTTGTCAAATAAGGTAAATAAGAAAAGATGATATTTGAGATTTTTGGGGGGGTTAAATTTCTGTACCTTAATCCATTTGAGAATGATAGAAAACTTTGAAAAGTACGGTACAATTCTATATGTAATCACAGAGACAATGCATAGACTTTAAGAAGTGGTTGGTAAATTGGAAACAGTTGGCAAAGCTGGAACTTCAGGGTAATAATAATTTTTTTGTTTGATTTTTGGGTGTTGATGTGTCTGATGAAGTGTGAAAAAACTGCAGCATACAGTTGTTACAGTTACAGCATGTGTGTCACGATATGATGAATTAAATCAGGCACTTATCAATTTATTGGGCATATAAAGCTAACGGGTGTTGGTATCATCTGAAAAGCTTGTTCAGCCTTGCTTCTGATGAAAAAAAAATATCTATCTATCTTGAAGTTGAAAAGAAGTTAAAATAAAATGTTTGAGGTGGAAGGATGTGGGGGTTGTCAGGTGTCTGAGGAAAAATTAGCAAGAAAATGGCTGCCAAAGTTTGTTGACTTGCAAAACTTAAGTATCTTTGGAAACTGCAAATTTCTTTTTTTCTGGTACCTTTGATCAATATTTTTCTGTAAAATTCTCATAAAAATGTGTTTATAAATGGGCCTAAATGGTGTTGAACAAAAACAAATTGATAAATATTGTCAAATGAAGGAAAATGTGTGGGGGGGTGTTCGATTTGATTATTATGAATAGGAGGAGCTCCTGATTTCACAAGGACAAAACACTTATTTTTATTTCAAAAGATTCCTGTTACAATGTCTGGTTGTTTGTAGCTTGTAACTGTTGCTATTTTAAAAAGCATTCTTTTACCAGTACCTGTTACTTTTGTGCTAATGTTCTGTTTCCTAGTGGCAGCACAAGTTTGACAAGCAAATCTGTGAATTTTTACTTTCAGAACCCGTCATTGTCAGTGAAAGTCACATGTCTTCTCTCGGCTCAAATGACAGACCCAGCAGGGAACAAACGCCAGTACATACTGGCTGCTGATAATGCCAAAAGAATACACCTGATCAGCAATGGAACTGTTGTGTCATCTTTGGTTGCCCCATCCAACATCACAGCAGTAAGATTTCTGGTCGATGTTTTACTTATTTTGTGCAATCAATTTTAGCCCTACTATTAGAAGATCTGAGATACTTTTTGTGAATGACGAGACTATTTTTTTTTTTAAAAGAAAAAAATTGTTTATATCTTTGACAGCTGACCCGTGGCATGATGTACCTTGATTTAACACTTGGACTTGCTATAAAGGTTGTGAGAATCTGATATCAGTCTTTTGGAAGTCAGCAAATACAAAAGTTTTTCTTTGTGATTTCTGGTCAATGCAGAGATCATGTAATGGATATAAATTTTATTCCTTTGTGAAGATGATACTGCTGTCACCTGAAATAGATTTCCCAACTTTTTAACCTAGAAACCATTGGTTTCTTTAAGTAACCAAGTCCAATCTGCCAATCTTATGCCATTTACATGAGTTAAATGTTATCATGTATGGTATTAAGAGACTTGTTTTTCCCTCTCTGCTTCAATACTTTGTGCTGTGGGTACACCCCCCCCCCCCCCCACCCACCTCCCTTCCTGTCCTTCTTCAGTTAGACACACATCATTGCATCTGTCAAACATACAAAAACTGATGCGGACATTACAAAAGCACAGAGTAAACAAAGATCCATCTTTGAAACATTCAAAGTTGAACATAGCCCTTGTTTGTCTGCCCCATCAGGTTGTCTGATGTTTACAATTTGGCTTTATAGTACTGCGGAGAAGGCACTACATACTGGGTATTGCTACTATAAATGGAACCTTCTGAAGTGATCAAAATATTTTGGGTGGTAAGCTTCACCTTATTCACTATCTGCTCCTCAGATGACACAGGGTAGATTTATTCCTTCCAGTAAACTCAACCTCCCATCATCAAATCCATCTGCTTCTGATAGTGAACAAGTGGCACTAGCTGGAGCCAATGGGGCAGTCTACATCATGCACAATTTCAACGTAAGTTATTTACCAGTTTCAATAGCCGGTGGCAGACACAAGCATGCCATTTTTAGTTTCTCGCTAAATATCAGACTGGCACTCTAGAAGTTAGTTCTCCACTTCTGTTTCAAGAATTATCCAACTTTTTGTGTAAGAAACGAAGCTATATCAATTTTGCAGTTCTTAAAAGCTGCTTACAATTTGGCACTCACAGACAGATTTTGAGCTTCCCAATTTTATTTTGATACACGACATGTATTACTTTGTATTTAAAACACATACATTGTATCGTGAACTTTGTCACAACAAAAAGATTCCTGCATCCCACCAGTTTCACTATGTCACTATGTTCATGCTAGACTGTGTTATTATTTTTCATGGTATCTATGTACAGCCTTTTGCCTTTCTAGAACTTGTTTGTCAATTTTACTGTACATGAAGACCATAAGGTACTTTTAATTATTCCTATTCACATTATATTGCTTTTGTTTTGGATTTCAGGGATTTGTACATTTTGAATTTTGCTTATTGTAATTGAACGGAGAACATACATATTTCCTTGCTGGCCTCTAGATGAAAAGTCCCAAGATAGTCATGAAACTTCCACGTTTGAATTGCCATATATGGTGTTGAAAGGAAGTAGTCCTATCTAGCGCAAGTCATGATCCCCCTTATGTCTAAATTGCCAGCCAGTGATAAATGTTCGACTTCTATTTCCTCAGGTCACCCTGGACGACTACGTCAATGCTAAAAGCCCAATAACAAACTTGTGCACAGTGCATCAGCCAGACCAGAGCTCCGATCTGTTGTTGTGTGCCGGAAACTTCAGCTCTCTTCACTTGTACAGAGATGGGCAGGTGGGCTGCTGTTAGAATGAAGACCACAAGGATTACGTCGCTGTCACAAGCAATCCATTTTAGTCCAAATTTTGACATTTTTTATTCCCCCCCCCCAACTTCCAAAGCTCTATGACCGATGCATACACCTTTCAACATTATCAAAATTCAGTTTGATGCTAAGGTCAAGGCTTACAGTTTTCTTGCTTTTCATGATTCCTGATAGAAACAACACAACAAAAACTAGTTTTTTGTCTCTGGTGTAAAAAGTACCCAAACAGACTTAAAAGGATTGCCTTGCGACACCGGCGAAATATAGATCACAAGATGGTTGACTCCTCTATTTTAGAAAAAAAAAAGTGCCCTAGTAACTCTGGCAGTAACTTCTATGTTATTGCGCTTTAGAGACATGAGGGTTTTTTTGGGGCGGGGATGACGACATTCGCAAAGTGTAGGACCAAAGACTACTGAAGAATTCCTGTCTGAGATACTATACAAGATAACTTGTTCAGCACCAATAGCGATATCTGTTATTATTGCAAATTATATAAATGGTGGACACTTTTTGTGACCATCTTGTAGTGTTTATTATTTGACGGGGTCAAAGGGGAAAGGAATGAAATTGTTAGCTCAGTTTCGGTTCTACCATAGTGATTGTGCACTTACAACACTTGTGCATACTGATTTCTCTGATGTCAGATGATGCCGTTTTCCCCATTATTTATTCTCCAGAGTCAGTTGTCTATTCCTAATGAAGTAGTAACACTGAAGTGACATGAATTCAAAGGGCCCGTAATTTAATTGTCCATTGACATTGCACAGAATGAATAAAGACAAGTGCTTAATCATGTCAAGATTTTGATCTGCACTCCAGCACTTATTTCCTCAAATAGGCTTTCTGTTCTTGTCCCCCTCAAACTTTGGGAAATAGGGACACTGCTGTAACGAGATATTATGTTTTATCCATCGACTCTTGTTATTGTAGAGTTCTACTGTAATTGATCGTTACCCTTTGCCAATGATTGTATGTGGTCTAACCCCCATTGACACAATTGATGCCATTTGGGAGGAGGGGCCCTTAATCATTAATGGGACAGAAGTCATTTATAAGCGTAACTTTTCCCAGATCTTTTTTGACTAAAATGTTTGTCAATGTTTTCCAGTTACTGACGCAGTTCCCTACAAATGACTGGGTGAGCAGTATAGCCACAGTAGATATCAATGGAGACGGCGCATTGGAAGTGGTCATTGGATGTATGGACAGCACAGTAATGGCACTTAAATTGTAGCATATTTCAACAACATTGTAAATAAAATCACAAGACCTGAAAACTTTTGGATTTCTTTTATTGAGATTGTTCATCTTCAGTATTTAATCAGCAAGGGAAAAGATGAGGGTGTAAGTATTTTTTTAAATGTCAAAAAGAAGCTTTCTTTTACATTTATTTTTTCACACTGCACCTAAGTGGGGAACAACAAATCTCTTTCAGGATTCAAACTTCGTAAACCATGAATGACCAACTGCAACATGGCATTTCCTCAAATGCAGCACTGTTACATATCAGACACTGACAAAAACTAGTTACCTGACTAGCTCCAATGTGTAAAAGGCAGATGCTTTTCAGCACACCTTTAGAGGAAACAAAGGAAAGCCTCTTGCTGAGAGCATTTTTTATAAGGGCTGAAATCAGGTGAAAGCTCAAAGCTCAGGAGAGCTCTTCAGCAATTTCACCTGTCATCATTTGAATGAGAATTTCCTTCCATTTCTCTTGCATTTTATGTAATCAGATTCTGCACTTCTCTCAATAGCTTTTTATTCTCTATCATTATCCATAATGAAATGTAGGCTAATTGATGGGATTTTTTTAGACATATCACTTCGAATGAGGAATCCCCATGGGCAGGCAGCGTGGGGTAAATTGGGAACACAGGTAATCCCTTTTGTGGTATGAATTGTCATGGATATTCGTCTAGACTGGTTTTATGGAAGTATGTGAACCTAAAATGTCATACAGCAGTAAGACTATTTAATACAGTGAAGTCCCACTTAAATCGAAATCAGGGGGACTGCCAGATTTTCTTTGGTGTAACCGAGTTTTTGGTTTAGAGAGGTTACTCGTTTAAAATGCTGGGGAAGAAAATCAGGGATTACATTTTCTTTCGATTTCTCGCTGATTTCTAAAAGATGACTTTGCTGTACAGTATTTATTGAAAAATACAGTAGGTGTGTTGTCTAAGTTTGCTATCAATTTGAGGCATTGGAATGATAAATGTCAACCTCTGCAGTGCAATACAAATGACAAAGATTGGGGCTGAGGTGACAATGAATAAAACTCCTAAAAATACACCACTGCAGCTTCCCAATCAAAATAATAATGGACAACATTCTCTCTATGCCGTTAGGCGGCTCTTCCTGAAATAATATCACAAAAGATTTCATAGCTTAAGCTTACATTCATTCTCAACATTCCTACGAACCCTGAGAAGGGGCCCCTTTACTTTAGCACACTCACATTATACAAACATACCGATGTGTCTCAGTCATATTGTAAAATAACCAACGGGAACTCGAAAACAATGAAGCAGATAACTGCACATAACTGCAACACAAAGATTCAGGCTATTTGACATGAAAACGTTGAAGGCTTAAGACTCAAAGTCAAAGCTCTGCATGATATATATATCCATAAAAAGGAGGGATGGTGTGTTCCTGGTGTTTCAAAATACACTCTCAGGTTTCATGACACTACTAGGTAGATGTCCATATGCCAACCTTATAACGGGACTTACTGTATTTTTGTCATAGCACAAAGCCCTTTCAGACGTCAAAAAAAACAAAAGTTGCCAAGACATTTCTCTGGGTGCACTTCTGACATGACATAAGATACAATTTGCACAACATTCACACTAATGTACAAAGCCTCCATCAAATATATTTAATCCATGGTAAATATTCGAGAAGCAATATCGTTTACAACCCAGTCCATTCCATTCAGTAAATTGTCTCCTGTGACTGCACTGCAGTCTTGAATCAGCCAGTGATGTGTCTTTATGGAGTCGAGGTCCAATGCCTAGACAAAAATCAAAACATCAGATCATCAGCTGATACACGTTTACAAAATGGGTTTTACCAGTACAGTCTAAAATGCACACATAGTGAATTCAGCAGAACATGGAAATCTTTTATGAATTTCACTATGCACATGTTATGAGTACAAAGGAAATACTTGTATGAGTATAAATTTGGGACCTGAAAATATGTTCACTATGTATACATTTTGCTATGTGCATGTTTGCTGAGTGCGTGCAGGAACATAATCTTTAGCAACATATCACTATGAAAAATAAAGTCCTCACCACACAACAGCTAATTTGAAAAAAGTAACATGACTATAGTCCCAGTACTCAAAACATGATGCTTAAGTTAAAACACACTTTATAGTGGTTTGTGCACAATGATGTGATTGAAAAGACTATCTGGCAGCTTGAAAGAGAAATCCAAGGTCTAGGAAGAAATCTTTTGAGACCAAAAAGTCACTGTTGATAAGCGGAGCATGCGGTGGAAACAGCAAGACACCAAGATATCCTGACAGTCATTGGTGCAGTCAGGACGACTATTCAATTCAACGTTCAGTGTTCAATTTTTCACATCACAAAGACTGCAAATTTTCCTCACCTCTCTGATTTCTTTGGCAGTCAGTGACCCTGGGAGATCCTGTTTATTGGCAAATACTAGCAGTGTAGCCCCTGCCAGTCTCTGAAACCAAGCAGAATAAAATAAGAAAATGATATCAATTCATGGTACATGTTGGTAGATAATACTTCATGCTCTTTCACAAGACAGCCAACATAATTCTGGCTGCAACAACTTTAGACAGTCTTTAACATAATTTTATATTAGCAGCTTAACCCCTTTATGACCTATACGACATACACCATTCGTCATTTTTCTTACACGGCGAAGGAGGCAAGATGCTGATGTGACATACAGAGTTTGTCATGCCTTGCGAAGCGCAAGGACTATGATGATGGAACGTTGTTCGTCATAGGTCGTACACTGCATACTGCTTCTATTTGATGCATTTTGTAAAATTAATTGCAGATTTGCATTTGAGAATATTTATTCCGAAGAAAGAACATTTTTCCTTTCAAATATAGTCAGTGGTATTTGAAAACAGGGTCCAATTATAGGAAACTGACCACTACCTCTAGCCCTACTCTGTGTCCCTGGAGACCCAGAACTGTGCCTGGTGCAGCAAAAACTGACCCTGTGTCACATGGGGGTTAAACATCACAGGTAATTTTTTCACAATATGTTGATCACGCTTTTATGCAACCCAGCAACTTAAGTTGATGCATTAGGAGAAATTGTGGCTACGGTTGAAAATGGCTGTATCTGACTCCATCTTCATAACAGATTCATGTTACAGCAATCGGCTGCTGTCTATTCACAGATTTAAAAAAAAAAAAGAACTTACTTTCATTAAAGTCAGCTATCAGCCAACTAACATAAATAGGCTACATGTATGTGTTACGACCCAGTGGAATCAGGGGCTCATCAGTTTTTGGGCATATGGAGTTATTGGTATCATCTTAAATGTTGTACATTTGCCTTGCAGTTGATGAAAAGCATACTGATTTATCTTGAATAGAAGTGATTGAAGGAGGAGGGGGTCACCTGGTTTCGGAGGTAAAATTAGCAAGAAAATGGCCGCCAAAGTTTTGTGACTTCCATAGCTTAGAATCCTTGGAAACTGTAAATTTAAATTTGCTGGGCCATTAATCAACATTTTTCTATAAAATTCACACATAAGTGTTTTTGAATGGACACACAAGGTGTTGAGCAAAAAAATAAAAATTTGAAAAAAATGTCCAAACAGGCAGAAACATGTCGATTCCTCGGATTTCCTTATTACGACGAGCACCTGATTTCACCACGATGCCTCACATATATCTTGATTACCAATGTTTAGACCAGAGAGGGTTTACAGTAATAGAGAGGTGACACTCGTGGCGGCGCTCCATAACAACAGTGCATAACACGGAGATGCTCAGGGATGCTGTCATGTCATGAGAAAATGTAGTGCCGTCTGTAGTTAGTTCACTAGGTTACTAGGCCTTTAACAAAGAAGGAGGCTTGTGATTTCTATTGCATATTTTAGGCAACCCCCTGCCTCCCTTGGCCATACATAAACTGTAAGACCTGTTTTTGGCTTAAGTTAACATACATTCTAGTAAACAACTAGACGCAGATACATTACTTCGTCCCAATAGATCTGAAAAAATAATATCACTGTAATAATCGGTTTCATTTTCAGCAAATCTATTCGTTCTCCAATGTCTCTCTGTCATCTCTCTCTCTCTCTCCCTCTCTGTCGGTCTGTCTGTCTGTCTTTTTTTCTCTCCCTGTCTCTTTTTCTCTCTCCTTGTCTATCTTTCTCCCCCCTCTCTCCCTCTGTCTACCCGTCTGTCTACCTGTCTGTCTGCCTGCCTGTCTGTCTGTCTGTCTGTCTGTCTGTCTGTCTGTCTGTCTGTCTCTCTCTCTCTCTCTATCTATCTCTATCTCTCTCTGTCTCCCTTTCTCTGTCTCTCTTTCTCCCCTCTCTCGCTCTGTCTATATGTCTGTCTGTTATCTGTTTCTGTCTGTCTGTCTGTCTGTCTGTCTGTCTGTCTGTCTGTCTTTCTGTCTGTCTGTCTGTCTATCCCTCTCTCTCTCTCGCCCCCCTCCTCTCTCTCTTTCTCTCTCTCTCTCTCTCTCTCTGTCTCTTCCTCCCCTCTCTCGCTCTGTCTATATGTCAGTCTGTTTTTCTCTCTCTGTCTCTGTTTCTGTCTGTCTGTCTGTCTGTCTGTCTGTCTGTCTGTCTGTCTGTCTGTCTGTCTGTCTGTCTGTCTGTCTGTCTGTCTGTCTGTCTCTCTCTCTCGCACACATACACGCAAACACACACACACACACACACACACACACGCATTATATTAAATTCTCACAATTTCAGATCATGGAAAAGCACATGAAGCAATAATGATAGATCTACCACTTAAAGCGTTTAATAGGATCCCTAACACCTTCAATCTCCCATCCCCCCTCCCCCCTAAAAAAAAGGTAATCGGACAAAGAAAGTAGCAAAACCGATCGAGGTAATCGGACAAAGAAAGTAGCAAAATCGATCGATGGCACTTTGTATTTAGACATCTTTTCGCAGACCCAGGTAACATATCTTTCACTAGTAGAATGCAAGCTCAATTTGGGCATTTAGACAGGATTAAAAAAAACAATTTATAGCTGATATAACAAAGTTGAAGTGTGTTGAGTTTGTGCATGGAGTGTCAGTCTAGTAGGACCACAATCCCATTGTCATTATTTAGATCTATATTATTCTATTCATCAAAATACATTCGTCATTCTTTGGAAATCGAAAGAAACTCAGATTTTCATTCTAATAGGTGCAGTTTATAGCATAACACAATTGACATTTCGTGCTAACCGGGGTCATGCTTGTCTGCGATCAACGTGAATGCCTTGAACAATGGACGCAGTTTGTATTGTTTACCGCGCGTTTTTCCACGATCAGCTGGTGACCCAGATACGTGCATCCGGGCGAAGTGTCATCTCTCTAGTATTACTGTAAACTCTCTGGTTTAGACACAAATGTTTCGGGCATGGAAAGTCAGCAGAGATACAGACACGTCACAATATCCACCCCCTCTCCCTGGCTACCGGACAATGAAAGACTAGTCTGGACATGAATGTAAATCTAAGTAATGAATTGCTCACTGGTCCGTGGAAACAGACATTGCTGTATGCTTAGCCCTACATTGTGATGCAATTTACAGAATCGAAAGTCAGGCTCAACGACTTCGTTAGATCCGAGTTTCACTAGAAAATGAAAATCAAACCCCTTTGGTCACTATTTAAAAATTCACCTGTTAACATGGATTTCAGGCACAACATTCTGTCACAATGTCTTCTGCACAGCATTTTAAGAATTTATCTGATAAGTTTATTCCCTGTAAATGTGCCTATTTTCAGAAATATGCATTTCAACACAAGCATTATATCATATATATACCTCTACAAGATGTCTTCTTCAACGACTCTTGAAAAAAAACCTTCCAAAATATTAGAGCTTTTATAAGAAGACCGTAGTCTGTGATGTAGGCCTTATTGTTAAGCCAGTTAAGCTCTTCATTGTTTAGCGAGTTGCAAAATTTAAAGAGTACGTTCATTTGTTTGCTGGGATGTCGTATCCTACTCAGCACAGGTTGAGTATAACTTTTATAACATTTTCAATATAAAAACAAAGAAAAAAAATGATAAAAGTGGGCCTACCTCTTCAACCAATAAAGCGTGGAGTTCTTTTTTGCAGTCATTCAGCCTCATGCGGTCAGCACTGTCTACCACCCATATCAGGGCATCAGTGCTTTCAAAATAGTTTCGCCAGTACGACCGAAGAGACTTCTGCCCACCAACATCCCAGATATTGAGTTTGAACCTGCAATAAAAGATATATGTACATTGGGAGTAGGAGTGTACATCCTTGCCGCACAATTGAAACAAGAACTCTTGTCCTGAGCATCCTGGTTTATCATAATCTCCTTGCCTGAGTATTATACTATTGCATTTTTATGGCTATGTGCACAGATATAAAGTGAGGAGGAGAGGATATGTGAGAGTGTGTGTATGGGTGTGCGCATGTTTGTGTGTACATGGTGAAATCACCGAACAAATGTGCTAAGATCTCGACAATAAAGTATCTATCTTATCGTAAAACATCTTTGCTTATCACACACTATTAAATTAAACTTATCCTTGTAGAAGAACCATAAAGAATTTACCAAATCATGATACACTGTTGTACACACGAAATTTGGTTGTTGTATGGGAGCAGAAATTATTACAAAGCTGACTTTGCTGGGCGCCATGAGAAAAGGGTTTGAAATGTTACGAATTAGTCAAGGACATACTGATGTTATATTGATATGGGCCTACCTGTCGCCAAAAGATATTTTCCTCAGCTGAGAAGTGCTGAAATCTCTCTCTCATTTGTCAAACTCAAAGACTGTTACTGTTACAGCACATTTCACACAAAGGTGAAAAATGTTACAACATTGTGAATGATCAGCAAAAAACTGTCTTCACATCTAAGTCAAAGTACATATTCTGCGATTAAAGAGGAACAGGACATTATTATATATACATGAAGTGTATTATTTGATACAAAAATAAGAGGTCACATGATAATGTCTGTAAATAAGCACGAGGGAGAGGTGAGATTCAAACAAACAACAACATGAGTTTAATTTATGACCTTATTATGAATATCAGTATAACTCTACCCTCTGTGCTCCAGGGTCTTGATGTTGAAACCAAGAGTTGGAGAAATGGTATCAATATCTTCCCCATTGAATTTCTTCAGAATGGTAGTCTTGCCAGCATTGTCCAGTCCACTTGTGCAGGGTTAAGGTTTGACTTTGACTTAAAACAAACATATGGTTAGGTACTTTACATAATAACCCTTCACAATCAAAATTCAATGAAGGGAAGTAAAACACTTCTTGAGATCACCTGTCTGTAATCTTGTACATGTATACATGTATGTCTGTATCCCTCCAACATAATAGACTATATTTGCAGAGCACTTTTGCGATGAAACCCCTCTACAGTTCCAGAGATTGTCTCCGTTAATAATAATAAATGTATGGCTTAAATACAGAGTTATGTTTATATGTATCTCCTCCAAAATGCAAACCTAACAAAAAAGGGGGGCTCTCGTAACAGTGTTCACCTAAAATTCTATAGTAAGACCCGCGTTTGAAACCTGATAGCGACGGTAAATTTTTTTCTCTAAAATCTTCTCCTTTCACATTCTTTCCTGCTCTCTAACCATGTTGTCTTCTGTTTTCGTCTCCACTTGCTGCCCCCACCCCCATTTGCCCCCTCGTCTTGGCTCCTGACTCTTTCTCAATTCTGCAGGGCTCTTTTCTAATGGCTTTTTCTTACTGCTGCTGCCTTTCATCTGCAACCATGATCTTAGGGTAGGTAAGATATATTATAAACACTTAGCCTTCTCAAATAAGGGAGAAAAATCTCGGAGGTGTCATGTGCAAGTTGCACACATTAAAGATCATCCCTTAGTGGTCCACAATCATTAAGAGTTACTGTCACTTTAGGTAACGAGACTATGACTTTCACTTTCAACACGAATTGTAAATTGCGTCATTTTCCTTCCTTTTGAGAGTACGCAAGTTGCGTCACCATTCATAGAACTTGGAGATATACGCACAACACGCAGCTCATAGCAACCTTTTTGAGAATAAATCGGGATTCTATCAACAACACATGGTGGCAGTAGGGTGAACCAAGTATAAGCCAAGTAAGTAAAACATGTCGTTTTTTAAGCCTCCAGAATCGTTCACACTCGCACACCCCTCTTAGTGGGAGGATTGGAAAAACAAGTTCAAAAGATTCCGCATAGCTACCAAATTGGATAAAAAAGAAAGCCTCATAAAAAATAAGCCAGCTCGTATGCGCAACGGGCGACGATGCAGCGAAAATCTTCGAGAGTCTTGGGCTGACTGAAGACGACCAACTGACTTTTGAGCAAGTTATAGCAAAGTTTGAGGGTTACTGGAATTTGAGACGCAACATCGTCCATGAGCGCGCTCGTTTTTCAGAGCGCTGTCAGCAGCCTGGTGAAATTCACTATTCAAACTTGCTACAGTGGCAAAAGTACCTTCAAAGGAGGAAGCCATCCGAGACAAGCTCAATATTGGGGTATTGAGCAAAGAACTCAGGGAAAAACTACAACTACAAGCAGACTTGACACTACAACAAGCCATCAGTCAGGCCCATCAATACGAACAAGTGAAATCGCAAAAGAAAGAGCAAAAGGATGCAGTGGACCGACAAACCCTGGGCAGACCTTGCGCGGTATAGGAGGCTCCGACAGAGTGGGCCACAATAGAGGTAGAAGCTCGTTCAGCAGAGGTGGAAACAGAGATAGAGGGAACCCTGCAAGAGGAAGTCACAACCACAAACAAGGAGGGGAAATGTCCAAACCGTGGAAATCTTTTCCATGGAAGAGGGCAAGAGTGCCCAGCAAGTGCATGGCACAAGTACAATCATTTCAAGGCAGCTTGTCATTCGTCCAAGAAAGTTGACATGCTCAACGCAAGAGAAGCCCTAGAGGACACACTTCCTGGGAAGCCTAGGCAAGGTTGATGACCAAGAACCTCCATGGCGCATCACCGTGAAAGTTGGAGAGACAGATGTCAAATTTCAAGGTCACCACAGGGGCGGATGTCTCCATCATCCAAGCTACAATATGGAGGAAGCTGCAGCCCTCACCCAAGCTGCAAGGAAGCTCAGCCAAGCTCGAGAGTCAGGGGGGACCAGTCCGTCACATGGCCAGTTTATTGCCAGGACCAACTGGCGTGGCAGACAACTATGGTTTCGAACATTTGCTGTTGATGGAAACACAGACTGTCTACTGGCCAGAGGAGTAGCAACTAAACTCGGGGTCATCCAGCGAGTTGGCAACACACACAAGTCTTTGGACAGCTAGACAGACGGCCTGTTGACTGCGATCCAGTCAAGATCGGCCTATGTGAAGAGGTAGAACCCTACAGTTTGCAAACTGCAAGATGTGTACCAATTCCGCTTCTCTCTAGGGTCAAAGAGGAGCTACAGCGGATGGAAAAAGCCAAAGTGATTGAGAAAATCACAGAGCCCACAGACTGGTGCAGTCCCATGGTGCCAGTCCTCAAGCCATCGAAAAAGATTTGAATTTGTACAGATTTTAAAAAGCTGAACGTCGCTGTAAAGCACAAGCAATAGATGCTGCTCATATTGGATGATCTCCTGTTCAAGCTTCAGAGATCAGCTGCATTTTCATATCTTCATGCTACATCTAGGTTCCACAAGCTACCACTTGATGAGGCCAGTCAGAAGTGTACGACATTCATCACAAGGTCAAGGAGATGACCACGCAGTCACCAACACTGGCATTCTTCGACCTCAATAAGCCATTAACAGTTAGCGTAGATGCCAGCAGTTACGGCACAGGGGAGTCCTTCTTCAAGATGACAGGCCCGTTGCCTTTTCTGCTAAAAAACCTTGACGTCAGCCGAGAAAAACTACACGCAAATAGAGAAGGAGTGTCTGGCCAGCGTCTGGGCATATATCATATGAGAAGTTTAAGCAATACCTGGTGGAACTTGAGTCGTTCACACTCATTATTGACCACAAACCACTTGTGCCACTCATGAACAGCAAGGATCTCAGCGACGCTCCTGTAAGATGCCAGCAGCTGTTGATGAACTGCTGAGATTCAAGGCAATAACAGTACATGTTCCCTAGAAGCTGATGGCCGTAGCCGATGCTTTGTCCAGAAGTCCACTCAAGCATGACCAGACTGACAAAAATTGCAGCGGTCGAGAAAGACATTGAGCTTCACGTTGAGGTGGTGAGGCTCCAGTGGTCCACATCTGACAACAAGCTGAAACAAATGGCCAATGAAACTGAGAAAGATAAAAAAACTGCAAGCAGCAATCCAGATGGTGACAAATGACTGGCCAAGCGAGAAGAGCAAGATACTTGAAAACCTCCTCGACCTGTACCAGATGAGAGGAGAATTAAGCACATGTCATGGGCTACTTCTACAAGGAAGCCGAATTGTTGTTCCCCTATCAATGAGGAAAGAAGTCATCGAGAGAATCCACGACGGACATCAAGGCATTGTCAAGTGCCGAGGGAGAGCAGCAAGCTCCGTTTGGTTTCCTGGTATCAACGACGCCATCCCAACGAGAATCGCCAACTGCCAACATTGCCAGGAAAGCCGTCCCAATCAGAGGAGAAAACCTCTCATCCCCACCAAACTGCTGGACAGACCCTTCCAAAGAGTGGGAGCAGACCTGATGACCTTCAAGAAAAGGGACTACCTTGTGGTCATTGACTACTACAGTAGATACCTTGAAATCACACATCTGCCCAACACGTCTACGGCAGTAGTGACTGGCCGGTTGAAGAATATCTTCTCTCACCACGGAGTTCCTGAACTGGTTTTTACAGACAATGGAAGCCAGCTTGTCTCCAAGGAATACCGCAGTTTCGCAGAAGAATGGGGATTTGAAATCAACACGTCCAGCCCGTACTACGCACAAGCAAATGGAGAGGCCGAGAGGGGAGTCCAGCTGCCAAAGAAGATTCTTGCTCAGGGAGACCCATTCCTTGCATTACTATACACTCTCCTATAGAGCCACACTGAAGACGCCTACATGGATGAGTCCAGCAGAACTGGCAATGAACAGGAGACTGAGAACATCCCTGCCGTGTCTTTCAGAGAATCTGAATCTAAAGCTAGTTGACCAAGAAGCAGTGAGAGCCAGGGATGAGAAAACCAAGCTGCATTATGAACAGGCCTATGATCGAAGGCATGGAGTCCAACACCTTCCTCCAGTACTGTTGGGCAACAAGTTCCTGATCAAACTTGACCACAACAAGAAATGGCACAACCCTTCAACTGTATCGAAGAATGCGCAACGAGATCCTACATTCTACGCTCACAGATGGGAGTCCCTCCGGACGCCGATTGCAGTCCCTACCCAGGAGCACCCTCTCCTGGTGTTGGTCTTCGTCCCTACAATCCCTCTGTCCCAAAACCACATGACCTCCACAGTTCCCTGATGCTGTCTCGAGACAAGACGACATGGCCAAGCCAGCATTGGAGCTGACAGCCGAGCTGAAGGCCAGACCAAGTTCTGAGACGCAGGGGCAGCCAAGTTCTGAGACGCAGGGGCAGCCAAGCTCCGAGGCAGAAAGTCCTACTGCTCCTGTTCCTGCTGGCCCACAGAAGGCGTGCTGTGAAGCTTCTCCTGCTTCAAAGACTGACCATCCGATGCTGACAAGAGTGCAGACTTCATCGGTGAAGGGAAATAGACTACTCTGTATGCCAGCTGACTATTATTAGGCACTCCTTGGATATGATGGTCCCAACTTTTGTGACAGGGAAATAACCCAGAGAAAATCTAGAATCTAGTTTTGACCCCACCGACGATTACTTCTGGTACTAAACGATTACTTTTTGATGCGCCTGCCGATATGGAGAGATAGCCTATCAAACCTTCGAATTGCAAAACATGCATGCCCCCCTGAAACACCCCATGTTTTTTTGGTTTTTTTAAGGTAAGGGGATACCCCCCTTGCCTTGTTAAAAACAAGTGAAATTTTACTGCTCATTTTGTAGGCTAGATTTAGATTAGATCTAGGCTAATGATAATACACACATAAAAAACATTGATACCGGCTGTCTAAATTAGTATTGATATCCGGTAGGCCTACACAAAGGTCGGGACTTATATCCAAGGAGTGACAATCAGTTAGTCAGACTCGGCAAACCTTCGGCTTCGCACTGATGGAAAGTAGACTGAATCAGCAGGTTTTTTTGTTGTTCAGGTATTTTTTTACTTATACACACCCGTCTCATGTTCAGGTTTAATATACTTCTTTTCTAGTATTTTGTATGCTGAACACGAATATGGCCTTCGTTTCTGCTGCAAATCAATCGTTATTAAGTATTGATGTTTGAAAATAGTAAATTTAACAGGGGGGGGGGGGGGGCATGGCCCCCTGACCTAAAAAGAATTTGGGGGTTTCAGGGGGGCATGCCCCCCTGCATTTCACAATGATTTGATGTTTTGGCAATTACGATTGATATTTACTTAAAAACAATTGATTTGCAAGAGCTTTAGTGGCCGTATGTGTGTTCTACAGCAAAAACTATGGCAATTTAGCCCTCAAATCAATGCATCTATGTGTGGGTGCATAGTAAAAATTTAGGCGATTGTGTAGATTTCCGCGTTAAATTCCGATACTACACGGGACATCTGACAAACTCTGTTATTCATATTTACAAGAATATATGTGGAAGCAACAATTTAAGGAAAACATTTTTGGCAATCTGTATTGGATTTCATTTTATTACTCTGTTTAACAATTTTGGCAATATTCTGTATTGGATTTCATTTTTGGGATTGGATTACTCTGTTTTTAAATGGTAAGTTCTAGGGCTTAAATGGCTTAAAGGCCGATTAAAACTAGTATCGGAATTTAACGCGGAAATCTACACAATCGCCAAAATTTACCATGTTCCCTTAAGCTGACAAAATATTAATATATGTTGTATTCACCTTGGCACTGACAATGTTATTATTATAACTATTTGCTATGTTATTATTAGTGGTGATGATTGATGACTCATTTTGATTTCGGTACTAAGAGTAAGAAGTGCAGTTGCCAGTAGAAGTAGAAGGTAGGAGAACAAGATTAAGATTAAGAATAATTCTAGATTGCTACATGATCTAGATATAGATCTAGAATCTATATATCTATATATATAAATCTAATTCTAGATCTAGAATATAGATCTAGATCTAGATATAGATATAGATATAGATAGATCTAGATATATATTAGATCTAGAAGTCTATTAGACCTCAAAAAGGATACAGCATTAATAAACGAACTTCTTTTTCCTTTTGTTTCATCTTTTTCAGTATTGTAAGAAGTCCCATAGTTGTACAAAACAGGTAGTAAGCTGAAATAGGCCTACTGAAACTGAACGTATCCGCAAATCAGACACAAGAATTAATTTTATGTTGTCAGTTGTTAGCTATTTTTTTCTGAAAGTAGCCCCCCTTGATATGGCTCCCAACGTCATTCTTATGTATCGCTATTTTCGTGAATAACTCATTACAATTATTATGATAAATTTGGAGCATTCTATTTGAAAATATTTACAATAATTCTTACAGTATTCAAATCATGCTAATTTATCGTACACATATTGTATGAAAATAAGAAAAACTAATCGGTTGTACCAAAGTAATTAAGTTGAAATGTATTTAGTATCGACGATACTTTAATTATACGTGGACACTTCCGGTTAAATGGGCTTCTTCTAAAGCAAAAGACAGGAGAGTGGGCAGTGGGTTAGCGAAGAGACTACTTCAGCTTTCATTAACATTGCAGTGGACCTACCGCCTACAAACACGAATTCTGTAATCCTCGCCATGCAGATACCATTAACATGTCTTTATGCTAGACGAGTGTACTGTTATTTGTGCAGTTAGTGTGCTAAACCTAGCATTATGTCTCAGGATTCTAGATTGAGCGTCCATGACAACATCTGGCATTTCTCGGTGACGGATCCACAACTTCATAAAAAGGGATACACTGTTTACAAAGTGACTTGCAAGGTAAGAATTTAGATCAACTAAGAAAGATGTACCTGTTTCTTTTTTTGTGAACCAAAATAAAGCAGACAGATCATAACTAACACTGCATAACATTATTCCATAGTTCTACATGTCATATGTTTATCATTGAATTTAGGGCTTGAGATCCAGGGTACTTGTAACTGGGTCCCGCCTGGGGAGGCCTACTAGATATCTAAGTACTAGATTTCTAGTTAGATTTCTAGATCTAGTTTTGACCCCACCGACGATTACTTCTGGTTCTAAGCGATAACTTTTTAATGTGTGAGCCATTATGGAGAGGCTATCAAACCTATTTGCAAAATATCAAATTATGGTTAAATTCAGGGGGGCGTGCTCATTTTGTTGGCTAGATTTGGCTAGATCTACAAGACTTATAAAACATCGATACCGAACATTTAAATCAGTATTGATATCCAGTACTCTGTGTGGATGATGCCAAGTCTAAACAGACGGGATTCAGATTCTTTTAAAGTTGTACTGAATTTAGTTTTAATTTAGTCCGGCTGCCATTATTCCCAATAGCCTATTTTCTCTTACGCAGTGGCTACGTTCACGGTGCCGTGAACTTGTAGTTGGCAGGCAACGTTCATGGCACCCTGAATGTAATTTGCAGACGCTGTTGAGGCTACGTTCACGGCACTCAAGCTTCTTTTAGACGGAGCGTCCACTGCCGGTTTCAGTAAGCGGGTTTTAGTCAGTGACGACTGTGACGTATTATATTTAATATTTTGGCCTGCTTCAAGCGTTCCATCACATGAGATGAGGGGGATTTCACGGTTTGGACCCACAGGTTTCCCTTTTTCCCAATGTTTTTCAGGATTTTGAACTTTTTCAAAAGGTTATAATGTAGCCTAGACTCTATTTTGTATCAATGGAAAGGTTTTTCAAAGAGGAATTTTAAAAAGTTAGACAGCAAAGTTGTAAAAAAAGTTATTTAATCAAATGTAACCTTACCTTGGTCCAGTGCAAACAATACAATCCATGAATATCACCAAATTCTGTATAATAATCCATTTAATTGAATTCACTGTCCACAAAAATCATTAACGAAAATAATTAAATAATAAAAATAAACAATAAACAATAAAAAGGGAATAACTAAAAGAAAAAGAAAAAAAAAATCAGTTGAAAAGATTGCTCACAACGTTGGAACAGCCTATATAAGACCCCGAAATCATCTTCTGCGACCATCTGGACAGCTCAAAGCTTTATCGGCATCAAACAAGACAATCACAAAGAGAACGCACTATTTTTGTCCCTAATGTCATTTGTTTACTTACTTCCTAAACGTGCTGCACGTTGTGTTGCAGTCTTTCAATCAATATAATAAATATGACAGAAGCATGTGTAATAGGGTTAGATTTGTAATGCGTTCCAACGTTGTGGGTTCCGCACGTTGTAGTCTTACGAAGAAAAAACTTGGAAAACAAGACAAAACATCCACCTCATCGAAAAGGACGCTAAAGAATGAAAGAAGGGCACCAAACGGAAGTAGTTAATAGCCTCGGCTTCGTGGAAAGCCCTCGTGATTTTCCATAAATCTCAGAGAAATGCCGGTCACGCACATAAGTTGCCTTAGACTCAGCGGTAGGGGTGCGTCACAAAATACTCTCGAATCTACTATTAATAAATAATTTCTTCAATTTTCGCAAATTACAGCTAAAACCGATGTAGAAATGAGTATCGCGTTGTCTGAGCATAATATAAAAACTTCCATTCATTTTGCTTTTGGAAGTAATTTTAGCACTTCACGTAGAGTCAAAATGTAAGACTTACACCCGCGATTTATGACCACCATTTCGCTCTGTCCGTTGCCGTTTCAAACCGGTGCTCCATTTAGTTTTTTTGACTCATCACATTAGAAAAACATACTTCTTGGGTGTTCTAGCCATTTTTGGAGAAAATCTAGCATATTATGCCATTTAAAACAAAAATTGTCAGACTCGCAAACATCGGGAAACGCTGTAAGTCTCAATCCTAACGTCCATGACCCGGTTACGCAAAATATCAAACAAAATAAACAAAGTCAACACTTGCTTTTTATTCACGTGTTTATTGGGCACATAAACAATTAAAACAACACAAATTGAACACAAAACAGTACAACAGGAGAATTTTATTTAAAAAAATAAACCCTGTGTTGTCTCTCACACCCTTACTGTGAAATCCGCCATAAAAGTAAAACGAAGCAGTGATCCTTGACCGATCGACCATTCGTTGTTTTCCCTTCTATTGAGCTCTTGGCTCACAGCTCGCAAACGTGTAAGGGAAAACGACGAATTCTCAATTACGCTACAACGCATTATTAGGATATATATGACAAAAATGTATACACGCCGACCAAGATGTTTCAATTGCCCTATCTCGCATCTGGGCGCGACCCTGTGTTAGCGCGTGACGGTCCGTGACGAGTGTATACAAACGTTACAGCGCTCTCGAGTTAAAAGCGTGCAATTTTGTCTGCGGGCAGTGTGTGTGGGAGAAAGAGAGAGAGAGAGAGAAAGGGGGAGAAAGAAAGAATTTTTAAAAGGTGGGGGGAGGGGAAGAGAGAAAGAGGGGAGGGAGAAAGAAGGAGGGAGAGACAGACAGACACAGACAGAGAAAAAAAGAGAGAGGATAATAAGAAGAGAATAATTGATTCCCGTCATTTTCTCTCTGCTTCGGTTCTCAGGCTGACCTGGTGCAATTCAGTCATTATTGTACACATTTTATTACCAATCCCATCTTCCGAATCCCACCTTTTGTTTCCTTTCTTTCATCTCTTGTTTCCCATATATGTACCGTATCCAATTTTCCATATTCCCATCCCGACTTTAATTCTGTATTTTAAAGTAAGGGCGCTTCGTTTTCCTTCATCTCATGGGATGGAACACTTGAAGCTGGCCAAAATATTGAATATACGTCACTGTCACCACTGACTTAAACCGGCAGTGGACGCTCCCCCTAAACGAAGCTTTAGTGCGGTGAACGTAGCCTCAACAGCGCCTGAAAACTGCATTCAAGGTGCCGTGGACGTAGCCACTGCATTTCTCTTCCTAAGGGGATTTTAAAATACTTTACTCAATAAGTCAATTTTTGACTAAGGTGTGTGTATGTTCTTGTGTGCATGATTTAGTTTTACTTTCATTCATATTTTTTGGCCTTTTTCTTTGCTTTCAATGAGATTGGTTTGATATGACAGAAAGCATTGAAAAGCTAAAAGTGGATGTTTTTCTCCTTAGTCCTTAGCATTAGCACTCTCGTTTTAATTAGCGATTGTTAAGATTCCCATGTTTAATTCCGGTTAGGGTTAGGGTTAGGCCTAGGTACCAAAGCGAAACATGCCTGAGGCTATGAAAAACGCATTCATTCGGAATTAAATGCGGGAATCTCAATCATCGCATATATGTGCTCAATATTTCCTGACCCAACATAAAATTGTAGAGGCGTACTAGATCTCTCTAGATCTACTTTGGCTAGATCTGCCAGTGTATGTCGAATTCAATAGTTGAGTGGCTACTGAACTCATATAAAAAAGATGTCAATGCTGGTTTGGGTGCTGGGCGCTTCCCTTCATCTGATGTTGTGTCCTTGGGAGGCACTTTAACACAACTGTTCTAACTTGGCACGATCACCCTATCAAGTGGATGGGGTTTAAAATGTCCTGGAACAACATAACATCACTTTGCACAGGACTGAAACCTGCACCTCCCCTCAACATCCTAAGGATGTATACCACAGGAAGGAAAGAGTAAAAGTAAAGTAAGTCCTATCAAAGGTGGACATTACATTTGGAGGTACCACCTCCTGTAACTACACAGTTTTGCAAATGGTGTTAAACTGATACAATGTTTTCACATTTCGTACCCTCTGTTGGTAAAATGGTTGATGGGTGGATGGATAGTGTGTGCACTTCGTTTGGTTCCAAAGCAGGAGAAAGTAATAGAGTGATGCTGATGAGAGCCTTACGACTGAAAGAGCAAAATGCTCTCTTACATCAGATCATGATCATCACAATGTAACTAATTATAATACCAGTGATCAGAGCGTGCCACCCACTCCTTTTGTGTAATCACCAATACATTCTTCATGTTCAAACTCCACACATACGCACACACTCATGCATGCACACGCGCACACACACACACACACACACACACACACACACACACACACATTATCCACACACTGTGCCATTTATATGGCAATATAATGGCTAATTACAAAACCATACTGTTTACCTTCAGTCACACCCTACTACCCAGCACCCACCCTCACATACTAAATTCATGGAAGTTTTAGGTCCCTTAACACACTACACAGGTAATTTGAGATGAAGTTTCTTGATACCAACTGTGTTCGTTGAGCTGTGTGTGGACGAGCCTGGTTAGGCCTGTGTAACCTGATACTTTTGAAGATGATGGTTGTTTTCCAGATGTCATGTTTGTCAGGGTGATGTAAATTCGAGGCAGCTTTGAGGAAAAATTTGATCTGGCTTTTTTTTAGATGAGCTAGTCATTGGCAGAGAAGATATTGCGGGTCAGTTGGGGAATGGCTTTTAAAAAATTTTGCCATCTATAAATTAAAGGCTTGCTTTTTCGAGTTATCTTTGCGCAACTGTAATTCTTTTCCTTCAGCCTCAATTTTTGTCATCTTTCTTCAACAGACATTTCCCATAAAGTCACCAGAGACTTTAACAGAGGTAAGTAACAAATTCAGTGGTTCTGCACATATCTGATTTTATGACTTATTCATTATTCCTTTGACTGGTTTTGTACACTTAATTTGTGTAAACTTAATGTTGGTACATTGTCATGAAATGTTTTACATCAGCTGCAGCTCTCAAATGCAGCATATTCTTGTGCTTACTTAGTTGTTCTTGATGTAACTGCCAAGGCCTATTCAGATGTTAAGTTGAAATTTTCCCGTGAAGTTACATGGTAAGTGTAGTGGATTGATTTTAGTGCTGCTCCTGTAGAGTAGAAGATTATAGTGGGAAGTATTTATTTAGATGGGGGGGGGGGGGTTGTTTTACTTTAAGCTTTGTCAATTCTGTCTTTGAATGATTTCATTACCTTTTTTTTTTTTGTAAATGGAAATTTACTTTTGACATGAAGATTCCATGCAATTTTTTTTTCAGGTCATTTGTTGGAAAAGGTACAATGACTTCAAGACTCTCTACAAAGCACTGCATGCTCTCCATAAGGCCCTTCATCGAAGAGATCAGTTTCCTATCTTTGCGAAGCCCAAGTTATTTGGTAAGGATAGATATTTTGCTGCTTTATTGCTTTTAAAGATCAGATTTCATTATTTTTTGCTGAAAAAGCCACCATAATAAACCATATTTTAAACACCACCTTGACAAATCTGAATTGCGCGAGTAATCCTCCAGAAATTGATCTTTTCTTGGTAAGTTGGTATCTTCAGTAAACGTTTCACACATGTGTTGTCATAGCAGTTCATAAATATATATAATATTTGTACTCAGTCGAGATGCTGGCATTGACCAGACGGTGTTCTCTGCTATTTTCAACATTGAGAACTTGTAACTTGTTGCGTTTTTCAGTATGATCCAACTCTGTAGTAAAGTTTTTTAACATTTCGAAAGATTCTCTTAAATTCTTTGTGAGTCATTGTGTCTTTCTGTGTGCAGGTCGGTTTGATGAGACTGTCATTGAAGAGCGGAGACTGAGCGCTGTGGAGCTATTAAACTTTGTCGCCACTCAGCCGCACTTATACAAATCATTGGTGTTCAAACAGTTTTTGGAGGTAAGTGTACATACTCTTAACCCTTGAAACGCGCAGTGTCTCACTGGAAGGAAACCACCCTAAATGCCTTACCACCACACAGCTGATCGGTTGTAAACATGGGATGGGGGGGGGGTGTATCGGCTGAGGTATCAGAGATTTATGCGTGCCACTGAAATCTGACTATTTATGGCTCAACAGATGATAAAAGACCTACATATGAAACTATCTTTTCCCAAAGCTAATAGAATGAGCCATTCAAAAATGATCAGCCATAAAAAAATTACAAATACAGCACAAAACGCGATGAAGTGAACGATTAGTACATTAGCACGGTGAAACAAGTGATAACACATAGTGTGTATTCGCTCATCTGGACCACATCACTTTAATTATTTTGTCGAATGATATCTAGGCTAAGAGATGCCTTACAAAGTCAAAATGACTTGCATACTCATTGGTCACTATTTATAACTTTGACCTGCAATTTACTACAACATTTACCATATGAGGAACCAGGGTCTATGCCCTTTATATATAGGGCCTGCGTGCTTCTCGGTTGAAGTAGGTCGGCCTTTAAAATACGTAGGGCCGATAGGGCTGCAGCGCTCCCGGGTAGCCCGGCTCACGCTCTATGTATAGGGCCGCCGCACTTCCAGGGTTAATACAATTCAACATGTTCAAACAATATTGAAAGGTAAATCTGTGTGCAGATTTTTATAGCTGGACATGGAAAGTGTCGTTATCAAAATTAGTAAGAGTGGAGGTGTTAAAATTTTGCTGCTGCCACATTTTTGGGGGGGAGAAATTCCTAGCAGATTTAGGAATTTCTCATATTTTGAAAAGACTTTGTGATTCACTTTACTGATACTGATGTTGTGTTTGGTATCAATTTGTTCATGACATAAGCACTTTTGACTGTGAGAGCTCATTTTCATCCAGAACATGGCTATTACTTGCCATGGCAACAGAACCAAGGTGACCTAATAGCTGTAAACAAAATGTAGGAGAAAACAAAATGTGGAAAATTGATGATATAATATGCTTATTATTTCCAATTCTTTTGACAGTTTACGTCTACATACTTTTGGAACACTTACAAGTGTAGTTAGTATGAGGTATAGTGTTGTGAACAAGGATTCCGACTCCAATCTTCTGATTTGTTAACAATAAATGGGAAAATCGATTCATTTGTGAGGCGTGCTGACAAAATGAGTTACTTCTCGCAATCCACAAGGGGAGATATTGGCCAAAAAATGGACACTAGGGTCAAGTTTATAGATTTTGTATTGATGCCATATTCTTAAAGTATAACATGCTTTTTATTACCTCATACATATGAATTGTAAAAACTTCACCTATAAGCGTGATGTATTGATTTCCTTAAGGCTCGAATCCGAGAAGTAACTCATTTTGTCAGCACGCTTCAAAAAATTGCTGTAAAACTTGCAAATAACCTCCAATATACAGTCAAAGGGACGTGGCTTAGTGGCTCAGTTAAATGCAAAGCGGTTAATGTTTCGTTTTAATCGTCTTATCTTTTGTCCACCTTTTAGCTAATTAAGTCAGCTCTTGACTGCCTCATGTTCCAGCATATGAGTGTTAAGCCTATATTTATAGTGTGCAAGTTTTTACACCTTGACCATGTTTCCTCCTGACTCTGTCTCAGTTCGCCCCCTTTGCTTAGCCTCCCACATCACCACTTGGGTCACATATTCTGCTGAAAGTCGTATGAAAAGAGCGGAATGTTTTTAACCATAAAATCAATTCGAGGATTTTAAACCAGTATTGGAATAGATTTTTTAATCCTCCACCACCCCCCATTAAGAAAAAAGATAATTGGATGAAGGCCAAGGGTCTTACAGAAACTTAATGTACTCCATTGACTTTCTGTAACAGCTGTTACCAGATTGAGAAAAAGAAGCTACCTGCTGTTAAACATTTTTTTAAAAATTTCTGTGTGACTCATGTCATACCCAATCAAAGTTTGATTTGATTTGAATGTTGAGATTTTATCCGTGGGTCGTTGAGGGGAAAGGATGCAGCATGGTGAGATTTTTGTTGTCTTTTTCCCTTTTTTTTTTTCTTTTTTTTTTTTTAGTTCAAACTGGGTGACATGTTATTGGATGGACTGAGAAATTCAAATTGTTGGCAGGATCATAATAATATGTAACTTAAGTATACTTTAATGTGAAGAAAAAATGTAGGGCAGTATTACTTTTCATTTTTTTTCTCTGAAACGTAATGTGTATTACTATTTGTTATTTATTTGTAGGATGGGAAAGAGAAAAGGAATTTCAGTACTGGTTCAGCTCTGGGTCCCAAACCATCGACGCTGGACATTCTGTCCAGTGGACCACAAGCTGGGGGGAACCCGCCCCCAGATTTGGTGCCTACTATGGTGCCTTCTTCACATGCACACCGGAATCTGGACCAGGGTCAAAGTGCCGATGTTTCTCCTGAGCTGCTGCAGTCAGTCAGCGCGGACCATGGAGCTACAGCCAACGGGAGACAGAATGGAGGAAGTAACAAATCTCCTGATGCCCTCACCGAGTAGGTTTTCACACAGTCAAATGCAGAGTGCAGAGCAGTTAACCCACTCTACAGTTTCAGAAACTCAGTGTGGTCTTCTTCTGCTGATAATTTTAATACAATTTATTCAAATTTTAATTTTGGTGTCATGCCTTCATCTATTCTCACCTTTTTATTCATACTGCGTTTTTGTTTGATTTGTGGATTTTTTTTTTCTGCGCAGATCTAAGCTTTTTGTTTCTTAATTTTTCTTCAAAGAGGTATTTTATTACCTTTTTTAATGTTAATAAATATTTTTTAGGTCTTTTAAAAAAAATAATTTTTCATTTGAGTTTGAAATGTTTTTCTCGAAATGTAGATAATGAATCTGTTATTCTTCTGCCAGCATGAGCCTGTTTCTTTATACAGTTGACTCAAATGAATTTTTTGCTCTGTGTCCCTTGGATAATAGTGAATACACTAATGTGGTCTGCTTAGTCTACTTTTTATATTGGGTCTCTATTGTTTTTATCTGTTTCTTGGTGAAACGTGGTTACCACGCTGATGGACTGTAAACCACAACTAACCCTTCCTGTGGAGCTTAGACAAATTAAGTAGATTATATTTTACAGTTCTTATCTAAAGTCATTTTCTGAATTGTTCATATCTAGCTTATTTGTAGCAATAAAGCCGAAGGTAGAAAGTGGAAATTGCGGGCAAAACATTAGGAACAAGTTCTCATAAATTATATCTGCTTGATAACTATAGAATAAATTTAAGTTATGAATTGTGGTAGGACAGTTCCAGATATTTTTTATTTTGAAGATCTCAGCTTGTGAGGAAAAATTCAAGGTGATGTATAGAAGAAGTTGAGAATGCTCTCTTAACCTCACCATTTGTCCTCCCCAGGGTGGCCATGCTGGACGGGACGTGGAACTACCCCCAGGTGGCTGACAACATCAGCCTGGACTCCTCCACGGGAGACGAGACGGTAGATTCCGATGATGAGTCCATCCTGGCGAGCTCTCTGCCTGATGCCGATCTGGCCTTCTTCGACCCCCTTCCCCATGACCAGCCAGCTACGACTGCTGAAGAGACAGGTGGGAACATGCCGAGGAGCAACAGCTGGCTACTCACAGGCCTCAACATGTGCGCGGAGATCGACAGTCAGCCCCAGGCTGAGGAGACTAAAGGTTTGTGATACTCAACAGTGTCTGGGTCAGCAGCTACCCATCATAAAAGTCTTAATGTGTTTTGTTTTTTTCGCGTGTAGATTAGATAAATGTTTTTTCTTTTCAAACTATCTTATTTCTTCAGGAGCTTCAGTTTCAGTCAGTCTTCGGTATTTATTTGTGTGGTCGGTTGCTTCTTTGCTGTGGTCGGCCTAGTCATCTTGATTTCAGTGTAATTATTGTCAAAATCTTCTTGCTGTAATGTAGCTGTTATCTTGAGGACCTCACTATGAACTTCTTCTTTCCAAAATTTGAATTTTAGTTCCAGTTAATTTTATGATTAGTTAAAATTTCAAGCATGTTTCCTTTCCATTTCAACGATTAGGAAACATATTTCTAACTGAAAATAAAGTGTGCCCTTGATCTGTGTGCTAGTGTATCTTTAACGACAATTTATTTATCAAGGAAATGTGAAGAATATTAAAAGAGATTTTCTCATGTTCTAGTTTTGCTCTTGTTTTCAGATGAAGGTTCTGAACTCCCAAGCTTGCATGGCCCTGAAACTACAAAAAGAAAAGACACTATGCTCAGCACAGACTCCACCCTTACAACGAGTGGGTCAACTCCCTCCTCCTCTACCCTGGACAGGCTGACCACTGATGCTGACAGCGCTAGTGACAGCAGGAAAGACAGCCTGGGGGACAGTAGCACCATCACCGGCCACGGGACTGACCTGGAAGAGTTTGACCCTCTAAGGAAGATGTCGCAGAGCTCGGATTCTTCTAGGGTGGAGTGCGGCAGGGGGGATTTAGATCTGTCAACAGAGTGGCAGTCCAGGTCTGCCAGTGTTCTCTCCCCTGTCTCAACCAGCTCTCAAAGGTGAGGGATTTGTCGCTGAAAGTTTTAGGCTGTCGTGACCAGATGGCTCAGGGATGTCCTTCTTTTCAGCTATTTCTGTTTATTTTTTTCTAGAAGAACCGTTATTATTCTAGGCATTTTTTTCTGTTGTGTCTATTAACTCTTTTTGTTTGCAAATGCAACTTCCATAAATTTTCTGATGTTTTCACACAATCCCAGGGGTATCCCTGATGGCTGTTAGTCTATGGGTGTGTGCATCAGGAGATAAAAGAGAAAGGGGAGAGAGAGACCATGGTTTTTCAAGTTTTGTTGTTATTGTGAATAAGCATATATTTGTTCTCTGGTGTCTGTGGTATTTTGGTTGCTTTCCTCAGTGTTGCACCCAAAAGACATGAGTTCAACTTCAGAATTCGCTTGTTCTTTTTTCAAACATCTATCTATAGGAATGTTAATAGTCCAAAGCAACTAATTTTAAGGATTTTCTCATAGGTCCCAAAGTTAGGTGATAATTCTGAAAATAAAAAATCCCATTTTCCCCCAAACTTCTCAAAGTGGAGTTAGACCTCTCTTTATCTCATTGGCATATTTATAGTTTGCTGGTCTTTTGTCAAATGTTGAAGGTGATTCTGGTTGTTTTTTTAACCAGATTGCCACCCACAAATGTAGAACAGCAAAAAGAGAAGCCTCGAGCAGCAACCCTACCTAGCAAACCAACATCCCAGGTTTCATCACGATCACAGAGTCTTGGTTCAGAGAAATCAGAAGATTCTGAGAAAGCCAAAAGTAACTCTTCAACACCTAAACGGTCTTCGAGGAGTATGTTAAGGAAACTTGTGTCTGGCAGCCCCGGCTCCCACAAGCCACGTTCGGGGACAGAGCAGAGTGTCTCTACCATGGACTTAGGAGGTTTGTATCCATCAGTACAATTCATAGCCAGCTTCTTGTTTATTTTTATCAGCTTATTAATCTTTTTTCTTTGGAACTTAATTTCATTTAAATTAAAGTATAGGTCAAGAGGAAAGTCATACGTTATGTAAGTAAGGCTTTTTAAAATTCCCTTTTCATTTACTTACACGGCATCGGAGAACACAGAAGTTCAGAGGGTGAAATCAGGATAGTAAGGTTGGGTTTTCATTTTTGAAAAGACGTTCTGTGTTCTCATGCCAATCCTCATTACATATAAAACGGGATGGTTTACTAAGTGTGTTTTTTACTACATGAGAGAAAAATCCTGAAAGATCAAACATCCTGTTCTCTGTGTCTGGGACATGTGATATTTCAGTGCTTCTTGTATCTGTCTCCAGTGTAGGAAAATGTAAGGGCATTTAGGTAGCTCAGTTGTTACTGTGATGGACTACAGTGCAGGTGACCTTGGTTCAAATCCCCAGTGAGAATTTCTCGAACACAATATCTTATTAGAGAGTTTTGAAGGCTTTCCGCCCACTTGGCTTTTGTCATATTGGGAGATGAACATTAGGTTTCAAGATCCTACCTCTAAGATAAACCTCCCTTTTTTTAAAGGGTGTTAAACTTGTACCATACTATAACATAGGAACATATTGTAATGTTACCTTAACAATTTCAGACTGTTAAGACATACAAAGAGTAATTCGTACACCTTTGTATTAAAGTATACTCTAGATTGTGAATTATAAAATGGACTTTAAAGGTAATACCAGTTGACACATATTCACAAAGAGATACATCTTTTGAAATGACTGTAGGCCCTTGTTTGGTTTGCTATTACTTCTGATTAATGTATTGCCAGCACTAGGTGTATAGAACAATTGATGAAAGTTGAAGTATCCATGTTCATCCCTTTTTGTCGATTGTTCTGAATTATATGATATATGTTTCTAAGTTACTTTTTGAATCTTTATGTGTCAGGTAAAGAGGATTATATCTACCTGGCTGCCAGCCAAATCTGCATGGCCCAGAACAGTGAGGCCAATGGAGACTATGAAGTAGCTTTTGCTTACTACAAGAGCGGAGTGGGAATCCTCTTACAGGGAGTTCAAGGTAATGAGAGACTAGGACTGTATTCTCTATTTCCCTCATTAGTTCATCCACTGTCAACAGATTAGTTTTGTTTGCTCTGGTCCCTTTGTTTGAAAATATACCTGCGCTGAAACATTTTGTGTTGATATTTCTAGTGTTATTGTTGTTATTGATCCAACAGTGTTAAAGTTAAAATGTGTTCTTTGTTTATTACAAATTATTTGCTTCAATAAATTTGTCTTGGGCAACTGATTTTGACATCAGCATGACTTAGATTTATGTATAAATGATCCACTGGTGTTGCAGTAAAATGTGTTCTTTGTACTGATGCTGTTATTGCCTTTAATTACCTGTGTTCCTGTGGCAGTGTTTGCCTCTTTTGTGACACAATTAAAGAAGGGTCCGTCTTACTGCGACAGGTGACACTAACAAAGGCAGAAGGGATGCTGTCCGAAGGAAAACTGCTCAGTACCTAATGAAGGCAGAAGATCTCTTCAACAGACACTTGGCTACAGAAAAGGTTGATGAGAGGAGATGGGGAGTAAGGGACTTTATTTCTTTCATTTGCTTTTATGAATAAGTAGAGGTTGTGTTGTTTTACGAATCTTTTGATAAATCAATTAGTTGTTATGAAAGGAATGAAGCTTGAGAAATGCTTTTAGAAATTAACTGTCCTCTGTTTTCAAGTATCTTTTTTCCGCTACTTTTTCATTAATTTTTGGTTCCCTGTAGTAATTATATAATTGCATATTAAATTGTCTTGCCTATGACTATTTTTACTTATATCCGAACCCATTGAGTATAATTATGTGCATCACAAATTCAAATATCTTATTATTTGAAATGTTTTCCCATGCTAGGACATTTTTATGAAATTATGTTTGTAAGATTTGTGCTAGTTCCAAGCTTATGATTTGTGGTAGGCTGTTGTGTGTTTTACCTCCTGCACAATGTAGACAAGATAAACTCGCACAAAAAAGTCAAGGAACAAAAATTCAAAGAAAGATAACTGAAGAACAGTTTAACCAAATTTATTCATTTTTTCTAAAAAGATGCTTTCGACTATTTAGATTAAGTGTGTACATTTTCAGATTTCAACAAAAACGAGAAGTTCATGTAAAATGAGTTAAAGTCACACTGGTCGGATTTCAAAAGTCTGAACTGCCATAGTTCTTCATGAACATTGTCAGTAGTGGATGTAGCCACTCCGTTTGATCAGACACTCGGCACAGCGTCGACTCATGGACAGGACATGCCTTCGGAGAACTTGTTGCGGTAGGTTCTGCCTCTCCTGGACAAGGCAGCCCAAGAGTTGTTGAAGGTTTTATGCAGGAGGGTGGTTGTCCCTTATCTACCAGTCAATATGATCCCAAATGTTCTCTATTGGGTTCAAATGCGGACTGCAAGCTGGTCAGTCCATGCGGGTGACAGCTCATTGCTGCAGGAAGTCCCCCACAATGCGTGCGCGATGTGGCGCGGCGTTGTCGTCATGCAGTACAGCCTGGGGTCTAATCTGCTGCAGGAGAGGAACACCAAGGGGATGCAGGATTTCTTCCCTGTACGTTGTGGCGGTCAAATTACCCTGTATATGGTACAGGGGGTCTTGTGGTGAGCTGAGAAGCCTCCACACACCAGAACGAACCCTCCACCGTAGGGCGCCACCTTCTGGATGTATTCAGGGTGGAACAGCTCTCGTCAGCACCTCCAGACGTGGGCTCGCCTGTCTGGGTGCAGCAGGTTGAATCTGGATTCGTCCGAGAAGACTACGTGGTCCCTCTGACATTGTGTCCACTGTGAAAGGCGAGCAGACCACGCCCGGCCAGCTGCTTGGTGGGGTGGCGTGTGCCTTGGGCGCCTGGCAGGGACACCAGAAGCGAACTTGGCTCTACGGATACAGTTCCTTACAGTGTCCTCGCTCTCGTGGACATTGGCTGTCACCCGTAGGTGGTCCCTGATGCCGTTTGCAGTTGTGGTTCGTGACGTCACGGCCTGTCTGACGGTGAACCGGTCAATGCTGTCGATGGTCAAACATGGTGCCCTGGTCGAGGCCTGTCCTGGACCCTTTCGTCCGCTCGCCATCGTTCTTGCAGCCTCTATATGACTAATGGGGATACCCCAAGTCGATGTGCAACGACTGGGAACGTGGAGCCATCTTGGAGCCAGGCAAGGGCTCGTCCTCTGTCGACGTCAGGCAGCAAGCGTCGTTGGACAACCTTGGCTTATAAAGGGTTGTAAGTGAGCAATATTCACAGCTAAGACATCTGTTTAGAACGTGCCTAGCTTAGTTTAAGCTAACAGTCCCAATGCCAATGTTGCTGAAGTAGAGAAATTTAGCCCATTTTTCATGTTTTTCGGCCGTGTTTCAGAATGCCCTACGCCGTCGCTGTGAAGCTGATGCGGGCAAATTTGCTGTACAGGCAAACTGTGTCTAGTCGTCAGTGCGTGTGCCAAGTTTGGTTGACTGATCTTAACGGGTTTGTGAGATATTGAAGTTTAAATTTGACAGGTGAAAACACAAGTTGTTCCTTGACTTTTTTGGGCGAGTTTATTTCCCGTATGTCTCACTGATTTTGTGCCCCCCTCCTCTTTGTCAGGCTGACAGTTTTCTGTCCCCCTCCCTGGACCTGGATCCCTCATTTGCCTTCATCAGAGGATCTGTGCGAGAACTTCGCAGCTTTCAAGTCTTGGGCACTATTGATAAAGTCATCCTTGTCCGTGACAAGACCACAGATGAGACTTATGTCATTAAAGTAAGATAACCCTCTTTTATGCCATGTTCTCTTTCTGACCTGTTTTCTCATTCTTTCAATTGAGTATATGTACAGAAGTTTCAAGTTTACTTTTTTAAAGCCCTTTTCCTTGTAAATAATTCACCAGAAGTAAATTTTTTAATTTTTGCGCCAAAAATTTGTACGAACATACCAGTGAAAAGTCGTGCTCATGGATTATGTGTGAAATTTCTCTCAGTCTACAGCTTATTAGCTCCGTATCTCTAAACCCTTTTCAATGTGTGTGTCTACATTGACTGCCCACCTGATTATGCTTCTTTTACCACCACCCTGCCTTCTCACTGTTTCTAATCTACCTCCCATATATTATGTCTTTGTAGAGGTGCTTTGCTGAGGAAGCAATGTCTAACATTGATCCCTATAATTGTCATCTGAGCAAGAATATCCCTCTGTTTCACATGCATAAATGTTAGTGTCAGTAACTTCACAGTTAATATCAATAATTAACTCATTCAAAGTTTCATCAGCTGTGTGAGATCACTCTTCCATCTTTCAAACCTCGGTCGCTCCTGCTCTAACGGCCACCTCCCATTTCCCCCCTTGCATCTTTTTTACGTTATAATGACACTGTGCAAGACGTCCACCTGTCTAAGATGGCCACTTTTTTCCTTGAATTTGTGGTCATCTTAGAAAATTTTGACTGTATTCAAACAAACTGACCTACAATCTCATGAGCACTAAAACAGTTTGACATGAAAGTCAGATTATTTTGAAATCTCTCTTTGTTTTTTCTACAAGGGAAATGGCTGTGATTAAAATGTAATGGATGTTTTCAGAAATATCACTTCAAACAGGGCATCCCTGTGTGAGAGCAGCTGAGGGCAAATTGTGAACACATGGAATCCCTATGTGTGATAAAAAGTGTGCTCCTGTATTATTGTCTAGGCATAGATTTTTTTTTTTCTTTTTTCACACATTTTAAAAGGTTTCAGTGACAATAACGTTGTGTTCAGTATGTTTTAACGTTGTGTTCAGTATGTTTTCATCATGATTGTACTAACCATTTTAGTTGGATATATTGTTGCTGTGTCTGAAGTCAATACTTCATCTCCCATAGAGTAGGGTGGGGGGGGGGGGGGGGGGGTGAAGAGAAATTTATAAATTTGTTTCGTAATGTTTCCAGATGATTAAAAACCTTTACTTTTCTTTCAGTCAATTGCCAAATCCACCCCTGACATTGGGCGCACTCAGTCCATTCTGCCCACTTCCTGCCCCCATATGGTCAGCCTGCATAAGTTCTACGAGACTGACAGTACAGTGTTCCTGTTGCTGCAATATGCCAGTGGTGGCAAACTGTGGACATACATTGGTGACTACTTAAGTCAGGATAAGCCTGGTCATGCTGATGCGGGTATCGAACTGGGGGCCGTGCACTGCCAGGCCGATCAGCGCAACATTTATTCCGGCACCAAAATAGAAAATGAGGGTGAAAATTCAGAGTCTTCGCAATCTGAAGCAAAGACCGATGCTGTGTCAATGAAAGATGTTCAGAGTGTAAAAAAGTCGACCAGCGGTTTGAATAATGTTGTTCAAAATGTTCAGTCCTCCCATGACAAAGGTGTGATAAGGTTCTCGTCTTTACGAAAAGACAGCAATGTGGATGGTGGGGACTTGAACACAGACAGTCCAGCTGTATATGATAAGGAAACTGATGACACATTACCTGAGACTGTGGATACAAGTTTAACTTTGAGTCAAAATCCACCTAAAACTCCAGTGGGGCGGCGGTTCTCAAGCTTGTCTGATGACTGCTGCCAGGTACAGGAAGGTGACAGCAGCGTGATATCTCCGTCCACACTGCTGGAGGAGGACCACTTCCAGATGTTGCTGCAGGAACACAGAGCCAACCTGGCCAACTTCTCCATCAACAGCCTGGACAGTGAAGAGCCTGCTCACCGACACAGCTCCAGCTTTGTGGAAAGAGCGGACAGCATTCTAGAAGCCTCTGAAGATGACGTTGATATTGCTTCCTCAAAACAAGTTGCCTCTCGGCAAATCAGTGCGGATGAAGTGTTTCAGATTACACGCAGAGAGGACTCTCATGGTGCTGCTGGAGATAGTAGAGTGAGACACTGCAGCACAGACGGTGTTTTCCCAACTGCTGATGCCAAAAGATTTGCTTCTTCGTTTAAGGCCGACGATATCATACAAAGTTCTCGGCAGCTCCTGAACGAAGTGGAGAAGGTTTTGTCCGAGACAGATGACAGGGGCACAGAAGGTGGTCAGACAAATCGGAACTCCAGCATAAGTGAAGAAGGTTCTAGTTCGGCTTCTGGGGTCAAGGACAGCAGCAGTGCCTGCACCGACTCCAACGAGGAGCCCAGCATTTATGACATCAACAGGTCGTCTGAAGATGACACCAGTGATCAGGCATCCACCAGCAACAGCGATGATAAAAATCTTGATAGCCCGACATCTGATAATGTAAAGAAGCTCTCATCCAGCCCTGAAGAAGAGCTCTCTTCCACCGCTGAGACACCTGAGGATATGACGCTGCCCTGTGATTCTGACATAGTGTCTGGATTGGGTGGCGTTGATGAAAAACAAAAGCTTCGTCACAGTTCTGGGAACAGCCTCTTCAGGCAAACTACCACTCCCCACAAACTGTCCATCAGTCGCATGGACTCGAAAGACATGACTCGCTCAGCTTCATTCGAATGTGACTTGAAGTCTCCCACACGAAACCGGGCTCGAACAGTCAGCAATTTATTCGAGCGCTTAGATTCAAGTGGCACAGAGCAAGTCCGCCTGCCTGAGGCCAGTGTCAGAAAGTGGGTTGCTCATCTTGTAACTGCTGTGTCTAGATTGCACTCTTTGGGGATTATTTGCAGGTAAGGGATACTCACGGTTGGCAAGTAGTGTTCGATTTTTTTCAATTTTTTTATATCTCCGATAACTTCAAACAAGAATAACTCTCTCAAACATAGGGCTAGAATTTCTGCAGTGTACTCTTTCTCTCCTCTCTCTACACTGATCTTGCTATTCACACATGTCTTTAAATTGGATACTGGGTTTTTCTAAATTTTGAAATTCAATGTATAGGACACCTGCAGGGACAGTCGATATTGTCCAAAAACCACCCTTTGTCAAGAGGAAAAGTGTTTTTCTCAGATATGTGGACATTGTCATTAAAATATATAACGGACAACAGGAGAGGGGAAATGGGTAGTGGTCATTTGTATCAGTGAATGTCTTGGACAGGTGGCCATTAGAGCGGATTCAGTTGCATTTGAATGGGGACCTTACAGATGGAATTTCACACTGGACAAAGCACATTGTCTCGATATGGAACCTAGTTACTAGCCAAATGTTCAGATTACAGGGCAGTTGTCCCGAAGACCAGAGATTGTAAGTCTCAAACTTTCAAAGCAGTTCTACATTCTGCTTAATCTCATAAGTATCGAAATGATAAATACAGGAATAATATTGTAAAAGTCATTAGTAACTCTAAAGGATCTTGAAGACTTGAAGAATACACCCCAATTCCTTTATTGTATCAGATGGGAGGATTTGATGTCCTGTATGTGTCTAAGATCAGCTCTCAGTTCTTTATTTTGATTAAAGTTGCATATTATTTTTAGCAAAAGTTCAAAGCAGCAAACTTTGTTGCAGATTTATTGAAAGGTGCCACTGCTAGACTCCAATTCTTTTCTTGCACCATTATTTCTGTCTGTGTGTTTGTCTTCCTTTTCCCAACACAAAATGACTGTTATTATGTTGTTGATATGTTATAATGTTGATTTGCTTCTTTTACTAAAAAAAATGTGTATGTGTGAATCAATGAAGCTGAAAAGATGCATTCTGCAGTATTGTGAAATATAATGACATAATCTCTTTATGTCTCTCTATGTCTTTGTCTCTCTGTCTCTGTCTCTCCCCGTCTCTCGCTCCCTCTCTGTGGGTGGTTAGCAGATGCCATGCTCTGGTGTGGTTTGCTTCTTCTTTCCTACCAAACGTCTATCGTCCATATCTCCCCTTCTTCTTTTTTTGTGTTTGTTATTCTCTTGTTACACCTCTTATCTTCGGCACTTATATGACCTTATTGTGTTGCAAGTGCCGTAAAACACTTACTAAAACTAAAACTCTCCCTTTCTCTCTCCCTCTCCCTCTCTCTCTCCCTCTCTCACTCCCTCTCTCTCTCTCTCTCTCTCTGTCTATCTCCCTTTCTCTCTCTCTCTCTCTCTCTCTCTCTCTCTCTCTCTCTCTCTCTCTCTCTCTCTCTCTCTCTCCATGATGTACATAATATATTAAGTCTCTTTTTCTCCCCTCTTTCTATTACTCTTCTTCACTCCCTCTCTTATTTATTCACTCTCCAGAGACCTCAAGCCTAGCAATGTCCTCCTGGGGGATGGAGGTCAAGTGTACCTGACCTACTTTTGTCACTTGGGTCACGGGGAGCAAGAAACGGATTGGGAAGCTGTGGAGATGTTGTATGCAGCTCCTGGTGAGTGCACTTTACAAACATATGTGTCGCGATGTGGTGGAATCAGGTGCTCGTCAATTTTTTAGTATGTGGGGTTTTTGGTGTCATTTAAAGCCTGTTGTGAAAAACAAATCCATGTATGTTGAATAAAAGTAAAAATATTTGCGGTTGACGGAGGAGAGAGTCACCTTGTTTCAGAGGTAAATTTAGGGAGAAAATGTCCCCCAAAGTTTGGTAACTTCCATAACCTAAGACTCCTTGGAAACTGAAAATTTACATTTTTTCAGCCTTTAATCAATGTTTTTCCAGTAAAATCTACACTAAAATGTGTTTTTAAATGGACATATAAGATGTTGAGCCATAAAACGAAAATTAGAAAGAAATTGCCCATCGTCCAAAAAAATGCCGATTTCTTTGATTAAATTGTTGTGAAAAACAAATCCATGTATGTTGAATAAAAGTAAAAATATTTGCGGTTGATGGAGGAGAGAGTCACCTTGTTTCAGAGGTAAATTTTGGGAGAAAATGTCCCCCAAAGTTTGGTAACTTCCATAACCTTCCAGTAAAATCTACACTAAAATGTGTTTTTAAATGGACATATAAGATATTGAGCCATAAAACGAAAATTAGAAAGAAATTGCCCATCGTCCAAAAAAATGCCGATTTCTTTGATTAAATTTTTTTGACGGGCGCCTGGTTTCTCCGTGATGCCTCACCTACGCGCTTTTCTGTTTGTCTCCTACGAAAATGTTTGACATATCATGTTAGGCGAGTTATGGATGGAGACATGTATATTCCAAGTTAGAAACTGTCTTAAATGGAATAAGACCTTGTTCTTCTCCTTTTTTTCTCTTTTTTTTTTAAAGGATAGAATCTTTTCCATCCCTTTGGTTTAAACAAAAGAAGAATCTTTCATACTGTACTGCATTGTGACTTGCAAGTGCAACAACTAACCAATATAACTCCACAATTTATTCCCGTGACCTCTTTACCTTCACATTGTGTATTCTTTACTTTTCCCATTGTTTTCTCATTCTTCTCTGTGAGTGACTGGTGGGTGCTCTTGTGTGGTTTGCTCCTTCTTTTCTGTCAAACATTTATTATCCAGATTTCTCCTCCTTTTTTGTGCTTGTGACACCTCTAATCTTGGACATTCATATGACTTTATTGTTATGAAAATGCCTTAAAACATGTACCTAAACTAAAAATGCATTCTCCCCCTCCCCATTCCAACCCCTCTTTTGTTTTCTTACAGAGATTGGCTCTATTGGGGGCTATGACATGTCCTGTGACTGGTGGAGTATAGGAGCCCTGCTCTACGAGCTGGTTGTAGGAAGGGTAAGTTCAGCAACTGCTTGTAGTTTAGGAACGTGGACTGCATAGATCTGTTCTCTAGATTAGCAGAAGATGAAAGAAAATCCAATTGGGAGCTTATTGGTGGTAAGATATGAAATGAAATGGTTGTCTTAGACGGGTGGTCCTTTTAGATAGTATCATTACAATAATATAATAGGAAAAAAAATGGAAAGTCATTGTTTTTACAGTTGATTGTCTAGGACAAGTGGTTGCTAGAGAAGGTTCAGCTGTAGAGGTATTTCAAATATGTACTAGATATGTTGTATCTCTTAAAAAATAATTTTTCTGATTCTTTTACGGGTTTGTTTTTCTTTGTAAGAAATGTTTTAAGTGTGCATTTCTCTGTGTGTGTGGGTTTTTTTTAATTCTTGGATTTTGTGTGTGTGTGTGTGTGTGTGTGTGTGCATATGTACATATATATATATATATATATATATATATATATATATATGTATATATGTACCTGTAATGAGAGGGGAGAATCTTGATTTGAAAACTATTGAATGTACTTTTATTCTATTCTTTTTTATGTCGGCAATGCTGTTTCCTGTACAGAGTTTGTGTGAGTGTCACCCCGGAGGAATCAATCCACATACTTGTCTTCATGTCCCTAGCTTTGTCTCACCCGAGGCTCGCAGCTTACTAGAAGGGGTAAGGATTTTTAGCGTATCTTCCTGTCTCTTAAAACCTTTACACATCTCCATTTTACCCCCACCCCACTTTTCGGCCAGTCTTTTATAAAAATGTTGTTGTGCATGTTTGTTTTTTGTTTATTTTTAATGATTACCTTTTCCCTTAGTTTTGCTGTAATTTTTTGTGGGGGTTTTTTTTGCCCTATATATATTTTTATTGACTATACCACTGTAAAGTCATTTTCTGCTTGAACAAATAGAGGTATTTTTTCCCCCTTTATTTTATTGCTAAGTGAAGGTGGTGTCTGTAGCCTGGCAGTAAGGCTGTAGAACTTACAGCCCTATTTTAGTGGTTTTATCCCAGCAAAGCTGTGTCAAATGTTGTGCCTTTGAGAATGACACGTTTTACACTTTTTGTCTCTCACTCCATTCACATGTGTCATGTTCTTCTATGAAGAAGGCATTTGTAAAAAAAAACTAGTGTCCTGTTGTGGCAGTGGTCTAGGATCATTATTTTGCATAGTTCTAATCTGTGGAAATTAGAATAATCTTCCCAGATAATGTACTTCCCAGGAGCATTGCTTTTTCTTGTAGTGGGAAGTTGATTTGTTCTGAGATGTTAGTATACACAAAATTACTGATATGTTTTTATGAACATATTGTGTACCACGACCTGACTCAACTCTCCTTTAGCTATAACTTGGTTCAAGGCTGGCTTTAAATCATAACTTGACTCGACTAACCAAAAACTATGACTTGGCTCGACTCATCCTCAATTGTTTCTTAACTGGACTCACCTTAAACTATGACATGACTCAACACTCCCTAAACTGACCCTTGACTCCTGCTTTCCTTAAATAATAGGCATGACTTTACTCCTCTTAAACTAAAATTTGACTCGACTCTCTAAACTATACTATGACTTGACCTTACTCACCATAAACCGTAACATGACTCGACCGCTGAAGCCATGTATATATCTATTGTCTCACACATGTGTGCTCCACAGCTGCTGACTTTTTATCCCCATGAGAGGCTCGGCTCTGGGATGGCTGGTGCTGAAGAGATCAAGGCTCACCCGTTCTTTGCTGGTGTTGACTGGCACACACTAGAGTACTCATCATAGCATCCACTCTTCCGGGCAGCCTGCTTATTCATGTGTTGAAGGTCACCTTTGGACTGTGGACACTTTTTTTACGCCCCGACTTTCTGTGTGCTATTTAATCAGCCTGAATTTTTGAAGAATGTGCATGAACGATAGCCTGGAGATCTCAGGATTGTTTTAAATGTTGTGGCTGTTATTGTCAGTACAGTCAAATGAATTACAAGCTGATGCATGATGAATGGTTTTTTTCAAACTCAGAACATCTGTATCTCTTCCCCCCCCCCCCCCCCCCCAAATGAACTTCTTGTCAACTGTGAGCTTTAAAGCTGAATGTTCCAATGTTTCTGTCATTTTGAGCTATTCATCTTTCATTCCTCGTTTATCTGTCTGTGTGAGTATTGATTTATATCATCCAAGCCTGGCAAGTTTCTGAGATGCCCTTTTTCTTAATGTACTGAAATTATTGCATTCGACACTGATCCTCAAATTTGTTGCTGGTCTAGAAAGTGTTATTACGTGTAATTACTTGGTACGTGGTTTTTGCATCCCCAGAAGTGGTGCCTAAAACACTGCTGTCAAATTTTGGGATGGTATTTAACCTTTAGGTTTTAGTATGCATTTAGAAATTTCCTACTTCTTTTATCTCCCTCTGTAGTTTCTGTCTTGCTTTTTCTCTGCATTAATAGACAGTTACTGGGTCTGTGTGCTTCTCTTTGCTCCAACTAACAAGCCCAGAAAGTACTCCTGTAAATTAGTTATAGAAAGTCAATTTGAAGTACTATTGGTTTCAAGTTATTGGGTTTTTTAAAGGAATTTATGTGTACTAGCTCTTGTGATGGTGAGAGCTTACAGTGAAGTTTCAACCATGCTAGTGAAAAAGATGTGTGTTTGTTCTGCAGCCTTATATGTTAAGTTCTGTAACTGCAGTTACATATCAAGCAGCCATTCTTATTGAACATGTTTGTGTATTCATTCTGAAATTTTTATTTATTTAGCTGAATTATGCTCTTCATTTGTACATTCTTTTTTATTTGATTGTACAGTGTGATTCGTGCATGCATATAGACTATGACAGAAGAGTCATGTTACTCTAGTACAGAGAGATCTGACATTATTTTGTGTACAGGACATTACTAGTTGGTCAAGGACCTGTGATATAGATGAACACTGTATTGAGAATGTGCGGCTGCTTTTTTGGAAGGCGGGACATCTTGGTTCACTCTTCTCTTTGTGGAATATTGCACGGTAGTTGGTTTTCTCTCTTCTGCTCTCCCTCCCATACATACCCACATCTATACAGACTGCCAAGTAAATGTGAAAACATAACGTAACAAATACTCAAAACGTTTGCTGCTATTTTTGGTTGTGTATAAAATACACACAGTAGTTCAGGAGCCAATTTTCTCATCATGGTCTTCTTGCGTATTTGTGTGCCTGCTCATTAACCTTAGTGTGTTGAAAAGGGCATCTGTCTGTCTGTCTGTGTCTCTGTCTGTCTCTGTCTCTGTCTGTCTCTCTCTCTCTCTTTCTCTCTCTGTCTCTCTCTGTCTCTCTCTCTCTCTCTCTCTCTCTCTCTCTCTCTCTCAGCATTAGGTAGTTTGGTAGCAGGTGACATTGGCAACAAAAGTAATGGAAAATATAGGCCTATATGTATATGTGACTTGTACAGGGTTTTAATTTATGTTGCTGCATTCCATTCTTGCTGTTAGATTTAGCGAAACCATCAACCTGTAAAAATTACAATACTGAGTGTCTCTGGTGTATAGTAGAGCTAGGCCCATTCAATTTCACTATTCAATATTCACAATTTTTCTCGTTATTCAAAGCAAGGCTGAGTTATTGGAGTGGCATGTGATTCTCACAGACAAAAAAGATTTTTGTCTCAAATGTCTCAACCAGTTGCAGAAGTAGAGCATGTTACGTCTAAAATCATCAAGATACAGAAATACTTTGTACGGTACATGATGATTAGGAGACAAAGTGATAAGTGGAACCAACAAGAGTTATGAAACATGCGTCTGAGAAGTGTTATCTACTTTTCGATGTTCAATAGTCGCACCATGAATAGCTCAAGGGCACTTGACTCTTGACAAAACGCAGAGGATAATTTTGCAGAAAATTATCAGTACACAGGTGCAATTACCTCCTCTTCCCTTATTGGAAATTCATAGTACTCTGAATGCTGATGTGATGTCATAGCATCGCACTGTTTGTGTACCATTTCGCCCTCGATGAATAGCACTGAATATTAAATTGCGAATGTTGCTAATGGACTTGTAAGAAAAAACAATTTGCACGTGGCATTTGAATAGCGCAAATAGTGACTTTACTCTTCGAAGCATGAATGTTTCGTTTCCTCAAAAATCGCACAAGTATTATCGTATAGTGTTTAAAAATGGGATTGTGTACATACAATACAGTGTGACTGAGACTGATACTTTTTCATCATGGTCCTTTTATGTTTTAGTGTGTGTTAAATATTTGAAAGTTGTAGTGGCTTTTCACTGGTCATCCTTGCTCTTCCCCACCCCCTTTTATCCTTTTAAGGTCTTTACACTCACGCGCACACACACACACACGCACACACACATACATACACACACACACACACACACACACACACACACACACACACACACACACACACTCTCACACACCTCAGTTTCGGTTTCAATTTCTTTTCTAGCACATGGAAGTGACTATGCTAACTAATCCTGTCCATGGTGTGTTGGTAGCTTGTGGATAGGCTCAGTCCTTTCAGAGATAGTTGTTAAGGGGTGGGGGGGGGGGGGGGGGGGGGCGCTACACCCCCAAGGTCAAAAGTCAGCTCAAAATTATGGAATTTGAGTTGTAGGCATTTTTAGCTTTCTCAGCCTCTCCTACAACTATTTCATCACATAAGAACCCCCAAAAAACGTATTTTTTCCCACACCGGGCATGTTTGTCACCGCCATTTCCTCATAAAGTCAGTATTTTTTTTTCTTTATCAGCCGTTTTCTCAAAACGCGACTTTTCTCAATACTTTTTTGAATAACTCCACTATTTTTTATCCAATCGTCATGAGATTTTCACAGAATGAAGAAAAGATATAATACTAAAACTTTGTTTGTTGAATTTTTGATATATGGTATAGATTTTTGTTGGTGGTATCTGGAGTGTGGATTTTTACGAATTTTTTGAAAACTTGAATGCTACTTCAGGAAAAAATTCATTAAAAATTTTCTAATTCGTTTAGGAAAAAAACAACAGACAAATATTTAGATCTAATGTTTGTAAATACGCATGCAAAAAAACATTCTATTTCCATGAGCGATAAGTGCGGTATCATTACGTAAGACATGTCAACAAAATCCAATATGGCCGCTGTATCCATGGAAATGAAACTTTTTCTCAAATTTGGTTGCGGATTTAAAGACTCCTTACTATGTTTGTTATATGTGTGAAATGTGGTAAAATTCGGTCCAGTAATAAGCGAGATAGCATTCAGGTGTAGCCCCCCCCCCCCCCCCCCCCCCCCCTTAAACTCAAAGGGACTCACCTCTTTAGTAACCTAATAGTGTTGATAAGGGCAATAAATCTATAACATTTCACCATTTTTAGTCCTGTCCTAGACAGGAAGCCATTGTCAAGGAGAAAAATATGTCTTAGACAAGAGGACGTATTTGATAGTGTCATTATAATATAATAAAAGAAACGCAAGGGGAGAAGTTGGAAGTGGTCGTTTGTACAGGTCATTGCCTTGGACGGGCTTGTTAGTACAGGTTCAACTGTTCTGTGGAAACCAATATAACAGGCCCAGTAATAACTGGGATTTTTTTAAACCTGCTTTTCCCTACTCTTTATCCCTATTAAAATTCTGGGCAATAAGAGGGCCTCATCGGAGCCCAATCGGTTCACGGACAAAGGCTCTTAAAGTGTGTAATAAGTGAGAGAGAGAGAGAGAGAGAGAGACAGTAACACAGTGATGGAGTAAGCCCACGCAAGCCAGGCCACTGCAAGCACACACAGCAGGTGAAGCGAGAGAGCACTGCGGTGTGCTGCAGACTTCGATCTAGCCCTAAGCCTAGCTTCACGCACATGTAATATTGTAATGTGTCATGCGCAGGGTATTTGTGGCAAGGGAAACTACCCATGAATAAATACAGCTAGATTAGTCCTTAAATGCTTACTTCCCTTGCATTTCTGATTTAATAGGTATCTGATATAACATCCCTGTTATATCAGGTTTTCACTGTATATTTAAATTGTAATTAGACAAGTGTTAGGTCTAATGAGACCTGAAAGAGGTCCATGCATGCTCAATACAAAGCTGTTTCTTTTCTCTTGTCATTTCATCTCTTTCTGACCAAATCTACCAAAGTGGTCTGTTTTTTTTTCTCAGTGTGTGATCCTGGATAATACTCTTTCTTTTGTGGTGTCTTCATTTGTGCTGTATTGTGTGCTTAACCTAGAACTTGCTCAAACACAAATGCTGATTAAACATTTAGGTGCGTGATTATAGAGATTTCTAATTTTAGTTTTTTTACACGCTCAAAAGAAAAACCTCCTCAAAAGTCAATGGCGCCACTGGTGCTGATAGAAACGTTTTGTTTTATTTCTCAAAAAGAAGTTTTCTAAGAACAAGCTTCAAGCAGCAAATGTCGCCACTTTTATTTATTTATTTTTTGGGAGGGGGGGGGGGGGTGTGTGATTTTCAAAGTAAATGTTTGGTAGCCTTTAAAAACTGAATGACAAATTTAGGAATTACCAGTACGTCTAATTTCGTAACACATAAACTTCAAGAATTTTTCATGCTTTCTACGGTAGACTTACAAATGATGGAGACTGTGTCTACCAGTATAAGGAAATAAGCTGTCAATTTTTTTTCAAAAGATCACTTGCTTATTTAATGTAGCTAATGTATGCTGAAGGGTGTAGTTGCATCACAGCAGATTGTTTTCAAAATGTCCCTTTATTTCATGACAAAGAGAACTAAAATGAGATTCTAAGCAAACTTGACATACATGAGACTATGTTCATCTACTCTACATAGCTATGGGTCTATGGGTCACCCTCTGCGTAAAGAGAGTATAATAATATTTTCATCAGCATGCTTTTGATGGCCATTTCATGTGTCTTTAATTGTACATTTATTATCGTTTCATGTTGATGTCTAACCTGTTCTATTTACAGGTTATATTATTACCCAGATTCAGTATCATGTGAATGTGTTACATGAAACCACAGAGAAAAAAGATCAATCATGTAGACGAACTTCAGACAGTACGTTGACTTTCTTAGTTAAACATAGTTTGTCAATGTCATTCCTTCTTGCTTTGCTGGACACAAAAACAGTCTCTTGAGTACCGTTCTGTTATGTCTCCTGCTCTTGTATTGTTTCTTCACTGGCTTTAACCCTTAAATTGTTGTCATACTGAAGCTTTTTGGAAGTTCAATTGTGACCAATTGTTAACCCCCCCCCCAAAAAAAAACCCACAAAAAAAAACAAGTTGATAATGATGATTGTGATGTCAGATTTAACTACTTATGCCCCTCTATTTTGGCACACTGACTGAAGTGTCTTTAGGCCCTTGTCAAAGGGGGGATTTTAGCATGTTCTTATGCACAGTAAAATGGTAAATGGGCTAATTTATTAATGTCATGCTCTTACTGTGCCAGAACAACATAGGGGGACTACTGCTTTTTCTTTCCTCATGCTTACTATCATCATTTTTCCTCTACTTCTTTTGTATGTTTGTCACTCTCTTGTGAACAGCTATTTCCAGGGTGCTTTGATAGTCAAAGCAGACTTTGTGCTGTAGAGGCTAGAGAGGTGAGCAGAGTAAACCTGATTCCCCATTTGGACTTCTCTGTTGACATCCACCCCTTGGCGCTCGTATGATGACCTTATGCAGTTGCGAGCGCTGTAAAACCTTATTAAAACTAAATATTTTTGGCACACTGGAGACGCAACCAGTTTTCACTTATATTTTTATATTTTTATTCTAGGGATTTTTTTTCTTTGTTCTGTCCCCTCACTAACTATTCTCATCTTCAAGCATTCCTTGTCTCACACAATGAAGCCTCCATTGACTGAGAGTTCATCTCTTCACTTTGCAGAAAAGAATATTCGTGCCGTAAACTTCACAGCTTGAAGCCTTAGTTTGATGATTACGGCATTTCATATATGTGATTTTTACCTTTTGATTGTGATACCGTAGTAGTTTGGCAAACTTGTATAAAAGTAATGTCTACTTCAGAATTTATAGTATTTTGTATTGAAAAAATGACCCGCTTGTGATTTTTGTGCTCTTTGTAGCATGAGCCGAAAGAGAGAAATGGGTTTAAATCTTAACAAATGTTATTTTAGATGTGAAAGGTCAAAGCTGTGAAGGAACACATTGCTATTATATCTTCTACTTTACTTTGATGGATGATATGGTTATCTGGGTATTATCGTACTGTCTCAAACTTTGAGTCAAACAGCTGTTGATTTGGGGTTTTAATTGGTTAAGCAGCAAATTGTTGAAATGACGATATTTAAAAAAATATTTCTTAAGGGGAGGAGCGACCCTTGATTTTGCAGATTTTGGGTCAGGCTATGCGAATATTATGCTGGCTGATTTTTGAAGATCAAGCAGTTTTTTGTCTAAAAATAGCATTTATACAATTGAGAAAGTCTTTATTCTCCTGGTAAATTGCCTTTGAAAACATGAGGATTTATCATTATAGTGAATTTTCACAATTATTGTCGGTTTTCGCAAAATGTAATATTTTTGCAGTTTTTTCCCTACTCCTTCCTTAGTTTTCATCCTTTTGACCTGAAACTTTCAGGCAACGTAGATGGCAAGGCTGCCGTCAATTTAAGAGAGATATTTGCGGGGGGGGGGGGAAATTTATTTTTCCTTTGGCAAGCCATTACACTACCTAAATTTAGAAGAAGAAAAAATTTTACTTTAAAGTTGGAAAAATTCTCTTTTTTTTTTCTTTTGCACTTATTGAAAAATACTTGCTGTTATGCTGATAGGGTGTGGTTCAGGTACACTCTCACCAAATGTGGTCAAATTTGGTCAGTAAATAAGAAAGCCTTAGGGATTTGAAATTCATTGTATATTTTCAAGATGGCGGCCATTTCCATAGCAACCGCTGTAGCTATGCCAAAATAAAATTGCGTATCAAGAGGTTTTACTGTGTCTAACTTATATGTGTACTTAGATTTGATCTCGGGCTACAAACATAGAAAATGGTCCTCAAGGGTAGCTCCTCCCGTTAATAAGATCTAAGCTTTTCTTGAAAGTGATCACAAAAGTACTGTTAACTGGGAAAAAATTAATGAAACACATTTTTCTTTGTGGCATTTACATTTCTGCTTGATGTAATGTAAGGATACAACATCTTTACTGGGAACCTCCCTGTAATGGACGGTATGATTCACATCCTCTGATCACAAACTGTTTATTTCATTTTATTGTCATTGCTGCTAATTCCTCTTCATTTTTATGCCTATTCATGGTGCTGTGGGAAAGTTCTGATGTTTGATGTTTTTTGTTCTAAATGCTGTTCAGTGGGTACAAGCAATATGATGTTGAGAAGTAGTATTCTCAAGTCTAGAATCAAAGCAAGCTTTCAACGGTAAATTTCTGTGAAGTGGGTTGAGGTTCAGGCCAGAGATAGTAACGACCTTTTCCAGAGGCTCATGAACACTTTGCAAGTTTGCTCTTGTGTCTGAAGTCTAATGATTATGGTCTGCCTCATTGTAGGCACAAGCCTTATTTTGATTGCCACTTGAGGAAGTTATTTTATCCACTGTGTTTATCTTTCTGTCCGGATGCTGTATCCCACTCAGCCTGCTTTGGGTTCAAGCAGCCAGTCTCCTGAATTCATGTTCCAGGTCCCTGTCAGTCTGTCATCGACTACAGCTGTCCCGTGTTACAGAGTTATGCATGAACGAAAACATGGACTACTTGCTCACATCATTTCTTTGGTGCTTTTGAAAACAAATGTTTGCAACTTTTGTGAAGAAATTGTGAGTGGAACATCCCATTTTAGTCAAGTTTATCAAGTCATGAAAAAGTGCTTTGTCATATTATTTTTGCTGTATTGCACATATATTTATCCCGAGATTTTTTAGAGGTGATTATTTTTTTTCTCATTTCTTAATTTTCCTTTTGTGCAGCATTGCCCAGTGTAACAAAGAAGTATTATGTAAAGTCGACTGACATGATGTGCGCTTTAAGTCAGATCCTCACTATGGTGTCAAGCGAAAGGAGATTGCCATGCTATACATATATACTATGCTGTACTTTTACCAGTTCCCACCAAACTTCTTTTTGTGGTCTTTCAGTTTTGTACATACAATGAAGATTTTATCTCTGGTTATCCTACAAGGCCTTTATGATCATTTTAAAACTGAGCAGTGAAAATGACAATTTCTGCAGCATGAAGTAGTGACAGCAATACAAACTGATTATTCTTCCATCACAAATATTGTTACGCTGCTTTTCCAAATCTCTCAAGTTGCTGAGAACTTCAATTCGTATGAACATGTTTTACAGAGAGAAATCATAATTAATTGTTGTGAATATGCTCCAAGGGGATGTTTTGTAGTTGATTCTTTCTCAACGACTCCAGTCTCATGTTTGTTTGAGGCCAATGGCATATTGTGTTCAGGGATGTAATGGTTTGGGAACATTGTGCAAGAAAACATTCAGTGAAAACTTTCTGTAAATTGAAGAAGCAGATATTCACAATTGTTATGTATTCACATGTTTGAAGAGACAGGCAGTTGTACTGTTAAACTTCTCTCATAAACAGGGTTTTTTTCATTCCATGTGATAATTATTTATAGACGGACACATTTTTTGAAAGGCCATCTTTTTTTTGTTTAAGGAATGCAGTTTGGAAAAATGCATTTCTTTGAAAGTTAAAAGTGGGGGGAGGCACTTCTTGACTTATGAAGATCTTTTCCATTATATTGGGAGTCAGAGTAACATTGAAAAGTCACTTAATACATTCACTTTACAACTGCTAATGTATCATGAGGGAAAGATATAATAATTTCAGCATTAACACAATGTGGTTATTATTCCCGAGTAGAGAAAAAAATGTTTTTGATTGTCAGCCAAAAAAACCTGTTTTAAAGAGAGAGGTATAGTAAATGTTAGCCAAAATTGAAATGTATGCCTAAGCAATTGTGCATCCTCATAGTCAAAAAGAAGTTCCCATTCCTTAATGTTCTTCAGTTTTAGCATTGTGTTGTTGTTCCTTTGACACTATTAGTAGCTGTATGTCGTGTATGTAACAAGAAAAGTGTTGATATTCTGTACTTATGTTTCGTAATAAATGCCTTGATGATGGATCCTTTGTGCAATTGTAAAATTTGATGAGCATTTATTCGTTTTTTAATATTAAAAGGAACTTGTGCTTCTGTGTTTCAAGTTGTCACCATTCATTCAGTTGTATTTAAACTTTTTATTCCTTGTCAGTGTCCAGGATTTTTTGGGGGTCATCTGTTTCGCCATTTGATTGTGGAGCAATTAGGGGATGATATGTCTTTCTTTTCAGCTCTGTCTGTTTTAGTTTGGGTTTTCTTTTCAGTCAAAGCCAAGTCTGTTCAAGAGGAGTAGAGATGCACTGGAAAAAGTCTGTGGCATGAATATGAACCTAAAAAGGAAAAGCTTTTTTTGTTGTTGTTGTTGTAAGGGAAAGACTGCTAATCTGATTCGCTAGGCCTGAATTTTTAAATTTTTTTTTTTATAGTTTTAATAAGAGTTGTAAAGCACTTGCAACACAATAAGGTCATATAAGTGCCGAAGATTAGGAGGGGAGATAAGGACGATGGATGTTTGATAGGAAAGATAAATAGGAGCAAACCACACCAGAGCACCTGCCAACCACCCACATTGTCTTGTTCCTTATTAAAGCTTTAACCATCATTATGAAGATTTCAGACTTCTTACCCAAATCATCTGACCTAAAATTTGGAAAGTGTAAAAGAGATTTAAGGCGAATGACTACAACAAAAACTAAGAATTAAAAAAAAATTATCACAGTATAACACTGATAGATGGAACACAGAAGACTCGAAATCACACATCCGCCGAACTATGCCTGTCGTCCCATTTTTTTTTTTACTTCTTTATCTTTATAAGATATCCCTCAGACTACCGAGGCCAGTCCCGACAAATTGGAGCTATCCAAGTTATAGTGTAACTAAAAGACATACCTCTCTCTCTCTATATATATATATAAATGCTCAGTGGCTTCTTGTAAACTGCATGTCGATGCGGATTTCTTTGGAAAACCTTTTTCTGATTCTCAAGCACTCTTTGTTTTCAAATCATAGTAACCATGATATGATGATCTTATCTATGGCGCTTTCTACATTGTCACAAAATTGTAGATAACTTGGAGTAACACCACTGGACTTCTGCTACACTGTTGTTATTGATCCAAAAGGACTACTGTTAAAGAGTCCTAACCTGGCAGAAACATTCTGTTTGCCTTTGTCTTTCGTGTCACATTTCTTCAATTTAGTGCTATTCATGAGGAGCACAATGACACATGACGATCATTAAGTACTTGGAGAAAACAAACAGACATATTATAATAAAGAAGGAACATCTAGTTGCACTCTTCAACCATCCACTGACACATTTCTGACATTGAGAGAAACTCCAGACAAAACACTCTTTTATATATTTTTATTACAACAGGCAAATTATCTTACACGCATACACACGCACATTGAAAACATTACACAGAATACTCAAGTTTTTTACATAGAAAAGTATAAAAGAAAGTATGTAACATTACTGTAGGTGAGAAAGTAACTTTTACCATTAATCTGTAAACTGCTTTTTGTTGCCCGTTGAGTGGACATGGTATCGAATTGCGTCTTTCTCTTGACTAACCATTGGAGTGGCTTCTTTTTTGAAAAATTCAAAGACATTTCACATCTTTAATGCATTTAACTGAGAAACAAAAAGCAAATGGTCCCTTCATCTTTTGTGGTACAAACTGTAGGTTTGACAAACACACTCCACAAAAGTACAAATGTAGCTGCTGAGTTTGATTGGTCCTTTTGTAAACAGTGTTAGAATTTTTTTATTTTTTTCCTTCCACTATAAATACCCTATCTCAAAACAATTCTTTACTCCAACTACAGTAACTGCCACTGAAATTTGTTCAAGGCACAGTTAAACGAAAAGGAATATAATAAAAAACACCAATATGTTACTTGAAAGACCAAAATCAATTTATGTAAGCTATTAAAAATGAATGATGATATTAAAGGAATCTGTGCTCTCTCAAAGCTGGTAAAATGCTGAAACAAATTTAAGATAAAGGGAAAACCATGACTCATGATGACAAGTGACTGGTGCAGGAATGCAAACCGCGCTGCTATAATAAAAAGAGTTTCCTCAGGTTCACAGCTGTTCCATTGCACCTGTGAATATTTTAGAAGGCACAGGGTTCATCGACCTTGCCTGTTGGGGCCAACCCGAGCAGAGAAGAAATATACTTCTTAGCAGATGGAGATACTCGATAAAATTACTTCCAATCAGGAATTGAACTCTCTTCTTCAGCGCGCAATGGTGCAAGTAACTAATTGTTAGTATTACATAACAGACGTAAATTTTCTACTGCACCTGCAACCTGTCAGCATTGCTTTAAATTGTTGAATCACTCGTACCTCACACTCACACCCAGGAGTCCCATACAGATGTCACTAATGTCAGGTTGATTCCAGAAAGATCAATAAGTAAATAAATAAATGTGGATTTTTTCTATTCCTTCTGAAGTTCAGTAATCCTCAGTCTGTGTTTGCAATCTGAATCAAAAGCAGCCTAAAACGAATTTCCTCGTTTTCCAAGTCATGTTTCTCCTCCACGAGGTCTTCATAATAGAAATTGTTCATATTTTAAACTCTTTAAAGTACATGAAAAATAGATCCAGATTGTAATTCCTTATCAACAGAAGGGAGCTTTGGTGGGACACACCCAAGCGTCTCTCTTACAGTGTTGCCTTGTCTGTGTCTTCTGGGGGATATAATATGTCCATGATAATGCTTACTGTTTGTAAATTGTATCTCAACAATAGACCTATCAGTTTCTTCCTTTCAATAACCACTTCACTATGTTATTTCCCCTGAACTTCATTCAGTCTTACTTCATCTGGCCTGTCACATCTTACTTCATCGAACCTGCCTTCCTCAGAACAACAGTATTTCCAGCAAGGCATTTTGCTTTCATACATAAAAGATTCCTAAGATGACAGACTTAAAAGAAATGAAAAGTTTGCAATTGAGGGGAGAAAAAAAGAAAGCGAAATACTTTATAGCTCAAAAGAATTTGTACAAATGACATGAGAAGATAGCAGACTGCTTAACCAGGAATGGCATAGATAATAGAGTAGGTATACTTCATATAACATAGTCATGATCCATGTGTGCGTTCAAAAGGGGTCATGTTTCGCACTCTCTGATCAAATGTAACAATTTCTACCTTTCAAATCATCGAGATGTACGTCTCCCTCCCATAGCTGATCCCTACTTTGTGCCAAGTTCATTGACCAGAAGTATATGGTAAACTATTTGTCAGAGCATTAGTATATATACATATAAACATGCATATACACTACATTCATATATATTATAATATACCATATATAATATATATATGTAATATATATTTATATAGGCATATCTATAAATATATATACATGTAAAACCATTTGACAGTACACACATAAAGATCTTTCAATTGCATTGTCTACAATAATGAAAATGATAAATTTGCAAAAATGAGAGGTACAAATAATTCATAAAGTTTATAGGCAGAGCAATGTACAGTACCGATTGCATACCAGGAACAGATAAAATACTGATTTAAGTACATTTTCACTCAAATCTTTCTTATAGAATGGGGCCCAAAAGAGAATAGTTGAATAGAACATGAAATTACAGAGCAAGAAATCTTTCCTTTAAGAAACCGAAACTTGAGGAATGGAAAATCTAGCTCATATAATTATGTCTACACTGAATTTTTTTATATGCTGGAAAAATTATAAAGAACAGACCATTAGCTGCCTGAGATCTTATATTGAGAAGCTTGTCTGCTACTGAGTAGAATGGAGTGAAAATTGGTCAGTTGGCAGCTTGAGAAAGGCAAGAAATGTCAATTGAACAACGGTGATCACTGACTTTCTCTCAGATGGTACACAAGATGAGTGAAAAGCACATTGATAAGCAATGTAATATATTTGTTTCTCTTTGTCACGGACAGACTCACTCTTGATACAGGACACTTTTTTTTTCATTCAGACTAGATGAATTAAAATAATCCTTCTCTATATGTACTGGAAATGTTTTTTACCTGAACACCCAGTACCAATTAAAAATTTAATGTATCAAGACCACGAGTAACCTTTGTTGAAATGTACGCAGGATAGGGAGAAAAAGAGAATCTAAAAATGTGTACAACACCCAGTACTTGAAATTTATCTGCAATGAATGACCTATCTATAACTTAGAAATAACAACTTCAGCCTTCATCAGCCACACAAACATAGGCATCCAGCCACTGGGCTATCTTTCCCCTGCGTGAATGATGAAACAAGAACGGCTATAGTGGGTCAATGAGAAGGTTACTCAGAATACGCACAAGGTCAGGATAGAATCATTACTGTCAGTTTTGAGCATTGCGTATCCCATGATGTCCAACTCCCCTGTACTCGCTGTCTAACTCACAGGTTCCACCAGCATCACATTGTTCTCTTGTCCATCATCATCCGCTCGGATTGGCTGGGGGGAAAAAAGCAATTAGATAATTAAACTTCTAAAAATGAAGTAATTCATTCATGAAAAAGATTTGTTCTAACTAAACAATGATTGATTTAAAGCTGGCCATACGTTATGCTGAAAGTTAAAGGTGACTGAGAAGTCTTTCTGATCTTAATATGAAAAAATAAACTACACAGAATGTTGTGAAATTACAAACTTTGACATCTTTTCTTGAAACAAAGTTGGAATTATATAATGAAAAACATCTTCCAGTTTTTCATCATTAGGAAAACTAACAGAGCCCAAGTAATGAGCTAAAAATAAATTCAGCAGCTCAAGTCATTCACACTGGTTAAGACGAGCACAAAGTCCTATTTTTGAAATTAGTTACTGATTTTGGTTTTATTTAAAGGTGCTCAAGACAGAAGCAATCCTTTATAGAAATTTAATAAACATTTCCCAGAATATGTCAGACTACTTTAGTATACCTGTTTATTACTTATAATATACATGTGTACCAGTGTGTCAAACTGTGTGTGTGGTTTTTTTAAGTAGAGGGGTTTTTTTAAATTCATCTCTGAATGTCGCGCATATATGTCTGCCTTACCTATTTTGTTGTGATGCAGATTGAGCATCTCATCTAAATGAAAATGGGCAATATGAATGCACTAATTTATCATTAATATCAATATTAATATTATCTATTATTATTATCATTTTCATCATCATCATTATTATTATTATCATTATTACAATATTCTTTAAAGCTAAACAAGGCTTCTTATAGTATAGGGGGAGCAAAAAAAAAGCTATGCTGCTGTAAAAAAAAAATTTTAATAGGTGTTCCAAAAAATTAAATAAGTCTATTCAAATGGGTTACGTAGAAATTGATTCATTTTCATCTGTATCATTTTACGTAGGCCGTAATGTATAAATAAGTCTTTGTATTGCAGAAAACTGGTTTATCTTTTCTTTATTTCGATATATTCAAAGAGCAGCCATTTTATTATCAAATATTTGTTTTATATTGTATCTGACCTTAAACAAGATATTACAAAAGAAAAATGTATATAATTAAATAAGGTATTTAAGATGACATTATTAAGGCTTAAAACGTCTTTGATTTTAGTGAGTTGCATTTGACATAATAAGAAATTACGTTACCAAAAAATCAAATAACATTCACTGGGTGAAAGCCGTCTCTAATCAGTGATTTTGTTCATCAATTTAAGTCTCATCTCAAATGGGACTATATATTTTCAATGCTGATAATGTCTTAGAGCAAATTACAGAACTACCTACAGTTTGAGCACTTCAGCAAGATACTTATCACTAGCTAGGAGACAACAAAGGGATGGTAAAGAAACAGGAACTGCCAGTGTAGCCCTCCATTAACCCATAGAAAGAGCTAAAAGTTCTCACTATAAAATGTATATATTTATATATATCAGTAATACAACAGGTAACTACAACAACAATCCCAATAATGAATATATATAATACAGGTATAGGAAGCCAGTGCACCAATGCAGTTAGACACACCTAATTCATAATGTTACTATGAAACTACATATTAGATCAAATTAAGATTTTAAAAGTAATGTTAATTCAGCAAGAAGAAAAGATAGAATCAAACCATTAATAGCAACCACAATACTACATATCAGAACAAAGAAATAGAACAACTAGTCTTCAACTGGTATCCACCTACACTTGTCATAAAACATACTGCATCACCTCAGAACTATTGTGTCCAAAGTGCTTTCAAAAGAAAACTGCACTTGGGACAAAATACTTCTGAGACAATAATTTTTTTAAAGTGTAACTATTGTTTGATAATGATTGCAAGTAGGGCAAAGATATATTTTTTTGAAACTGTACGCAAAAAAAAGCATGCCATACAGTAAGCCTATTACATCCAGTATCCGAGCACAAGCAACAATACATGACAAAAAGTGTTCCTGATACAACGTCAGTGATCAGTCAAATTATTTGGAACATACATCAGGATCAACATGCACATTTCTTTTTCAAATATTTTGCAATTGGCAACATATATTACCAATTTTCTTGGGCAATAAATAGCTCGGGGAAGGGTTTTTATTTTTCTTTAAATACAAAAACTTACCAAATTCTTGTTGACCACCCATTTTTCATCAACTATGTATTTAAACAGATATTCTCCAGCAGGAAGGTCCAGAGTCTTAGAAAAGACTTCACCACTGCATAGCAAGAGAGAAACAAAGTACACATAAAGCTCTATCTATTCAAAACTGGTCACAGTCCTTTTGTACACTCTAGACGTTCTAACATCAAACTTCAGGAAAAAAATATCTACGCTAACATTAAATTGATGGTTCAAGTAAATTTTACCAACATAATATCTTCTATAAGCAGAAGCAAAAAATTTACTTGAAATCCTAACTATCTCACATATCTGTTCTTCTTCTGGTTGTTTCTTTTTTAAAGCGTGGTAACATTTACTGACATTGAAAAGGCAGACAAAAAGAACACAGAAAAAACAATGCTATTTGACTCCTCCTTTGATTCATGTAAACTGCCAAAATTTAATTTTCTTAAAAACACTGTTTTTTGCATTTAACAGAAAAGACGATTCTTTTTCGATTTTTCAATGCCAGTCTGTTTTATTATATCAATAATTTAACGATTCACTGACTTGTAAAATTTCAAAATTTTAAAAAATCTAACCATTTTCCGACTGTCATCATTGTTTTTAATAAAAAAAAGAACTGTCTAAAGTAATCATTCCAGAAACTTACTTTTTTACAAGGTCAACTTTTTCTTGCCAACTATTGAAAGATCCACTGACTTGAACATTTTGTCCCCCTTCTTCCCATTTGAATTCTGTGGACACGGTGGCTGGTGCTGCCTCCTGTCATCAATGTTGAAACGTAGGTCACATCACTGTGGGAGCTTACAGTTCGTAGATTTTTTTTTTAACTCAATAAAAGCAATGTGGATTTTTTAGGAGAGACCTACGAATTGATGTCCTTCCCAGACTTCATTTAATAAATGGTTGAGAAAACACTCCATATTTCCAAGGAGCAGAATGATTCTGTCATGAATTTAATCGTATACAACTTGCACTACAGGACTGACATTTTATTCTTCCAAATGAGCTGAGTGATGCACCCTTATTGGAGAAAAAGAAGCCTCAACACTTCATCTCCTCAGAACTTGATATTATTGTCTAATTTTTTTTTCCAAAGAGGTTCTTGAACTTATAAAAAAATTAATTTTATAGCACAAGAATATTCTACTGATAGAAGCTGCTTCATGGTGAGATGAGGCGAAATCTAACACCCAATTCAAATACCCAAGCATCATTTGTTCATTGTTGTGAATCAGTTACACCAAAGATAGGTGGATTATATGATACATCACTCCGCTGATTTTTATGATTCCACTACTGTACTAAATGCAGCAACAGCATCAATAAAAATTAGTTAGGCTACTTAAGCACAGTTTGGAAGAGAGGATTAATCAATTATGCTTATAAACCCTACTATTGGCACGCAAAAACCTTTTGGGCAGAACAGTAGAAATTTGCTGCAGTTAAGTAATCCAAATTACAATTCCACCTTTGTGAAGCACAAACTACTAGTATTGACAAACCAAAGCTTTTTTCCAATTACCAAAGATCTGATGCACTCATAACGTATAAAAGCAGTGTTACACAAGCATACACAGAAATCAAAGCTTGTACTAGCAGTGACGGCTATCGCAGGAACTGACCTCCATCTGCTCAGTTCACAAATGGGTATTCTCACTCTCTTTGCGCTAAATTGTGGAAGAACAGAAGTGTCAATAAAAGACACAGACATGTACTATTCACAAGTAGAAGAACTCAAGGAAACAATAGCCTCACCCAATAACAGAACTTTCAGCTTAATTTTTTCGTACAGCAAAAACATTTTTTGAAGCACCGAAAACCCAACCACCCACATTAAATTAGCATGAATCTGTATCCCTAATAAGCCTTAGGAACACATATAGTTCAATGCAGCATGGCAACTGATATCATAAGACCTATCCCAGTGAATTATTTCACCATTAGAAAATTTCAATAACTCCCATCATGTATTTAACTTTTTTACTTTTGAAATGTTGCTTTTGAATCTGATCTAAGGTCTAAAGAAAAAGCCTTAGAATTGGAAAAAATCATATTAAATTCAGTCAGTTAACTTCCCAAACCCTTGTCTTCCAGGCTTTTTTGGGGGAGAGGAGAATGGTTGAAATATACAAAGGTCCATTTACTCACACTCAATAATCATGCACATTAACCACAAACTGCAGAGAACAAAGCAACAAGATAGCTTTCTTCATAGATATGGTGCAGAGAAACAAGTAGCGAGGTCATCGAACCATAGATCTTATATATGTTGACACATGGCGGGGAAATCAGGCGCTCATCAAACTACTGAAATCGAAGAAACAAGACATTTTTCCTCCTGTTGGGCACATTTTAACAAATTTTTGTTATTTTGCTCAACACTTTTATGCCCATATAAAAAAACACATTTTCATGTGAATTTTGCCCCCAAAAATGATTAATGGCGCAAAATATGAAAATTTTCAGTTTTCTAGGACTTGCTTTAACAATAGAAGTAACCAAACTTTGGCACCATTTACTAGCTAATTTTACCTTTGAAACAATGCTACTCCCATCCCCTTCAATTGCAAATATCTCAACTTCTATTAAAGATAGATAGGGTTTTTTTTTCATCCAAGGCAAGGCAAATGAACAAGCTTTCAGATGATAACTCCAAAAGCCCAAAAATTGACGAGCGCCTGATTCCATCGCATCATGACACATATATATATATATATATATATTAAGGTCATTAGAACAACTGACAATGGAAAGAACATTAATATAATATTGCAGAGGCACAGAATACATTTTGATGAGCAATACCTTAATAAAGTGAAGGTAGAAATCACAGATAATATCAAATACAACACATAATAAGAAAGATGATGGCAATACAATGAGACACGTTTTGAAAGCAGCAACATAGTTGAAACTGAAACATGGGTTGCTTCGATGGTGTGCCTTCATGAGACAAAAGTTTCAACTCATTTTCAACATACTTCAGTTTGGCCTTTCAAGAAATAAAAAAACAGGTAACCTAGCAGAAGGATACCTGAATTTTGACTGGCAAATTCATAACTGGCATCTAAATTTCAAATTTCAGTGTCATAAATGTGACAATCTCTGAGTGCCAATCCTGAACAAGCAACATGTACCTTTATTTCCTTAGCCTTCAAAACAGACACCTTGGTTGCTGTTCACACTATTTAGTTCATTTGTCTTTGTGACCACAAAGTAGAAAGTACACAGTTGGCTGACAAATCCAAACTGGATCATTCAATACACTCTTACCATATCTTTATGTTGATGTTAACAAGTAGAAAAAACCCCTATGTTACTGTGTTACTGCAAAATTCATTATCATTTCACCTGTAGCCAAGGCTTGCTTCAACTGTTTTGTTATACACTGGTTCCCTGGCCGCATTCTTCTATTGATAATTTTACTAGTGAAGGGATGTGAGAACATACAAAAAAGCACAAGTTATCTGTCCTTAATTTTTTTAAACTCTGTTGATGATTTGTACAACATGGTGGTAAAAGAATGCTAGTCTACAGATGCACATGCAAAAGACGATGCAAACAGAAATTATGTTATGAAATGAAAGTGAATCAGAGAAGCAATAACAATACAGAAGGGACAGTGAGCGATTAAAGGAGGAAAGACTCACCTCACAAGGAGCTGCCGTCTCGCCTGTTTCTGCGGAGTCACCAGGTCCACTTGTGGCAGCACCAGTCTCCGCACTTTCTGATGGGGCAGCTGGGGTCGTTTCCCCTTCCGCACCAGTGAGTGACTGTTAATTCAAGTTAAACAAGTAAAGCAAATTATAAGTTTGTAATGTTTCCTTTCTCAATATCTGCTCATTACATTAGATGCATCATCACTTCTTTGCCTTCATTGATATCTTAAGTCTTCTGAAATTTTTCTATAGGAAAGGCATAAATAAATACAAAGACAAAAGGCATAAACACCTATTGTCTACACTGCAAAATCATACAAACTTAAACATTTTATTAAAGAAATCAAATAATTTATATTGCTTCAACATGTTTTCAAATCTAATCCAAGTATGTTTAACACAAAACTTATATAAGTACCTGATTGAAACAAAAACCGCAAGGGTAAAAAGATTACACTACACTGTTGTTTTTTCTCCTTATGTTTCTAAACAAATCTTTCTGTAACAAGCATTTTATGACTCCTAAATGACATTGTTAAACAGAATTTATCACTTTACTACCACTGGGTAGAAAAGAGTAAGCTGAACAACAGAATTTAGCTGGAATTGTACAATCACCATAAACCAAGTAATCTTTATTAATATAAGTCTCTTCACAGAGTCTAAAAGCTATTTTTGTATAGGCCTACTGCTTTTCTATAAGAGCAGTTTGAAAAACCCTGGTGCACACATAGAGAATACACTGTGCTTGGAGGAAAATGTGTTGTCCAACTGGACCGTGAAACAAATCACAATAAGCTTCAGAGAGATACAATGCTCGTTTAAGGTTTACAGCGGATTAGAAGAAATAAAAACAATACCCAAAATATTCATATCAATCATTTGCTTTGAGAAAATTTGGTGTACAAAGTTATGCCCTGTATTTGAAAAATTGAAAGGCTTTGAGGGCGGAAAACAATTTCCAGAGAAAGGTAAGCAGTACATGCAACCTACACTGAACAGTGAGCACAGGAATATATTAATTATCAGGTTTTCTATTTGAGATGAAAACAGGAAGAATGTCGTTCAAAAAAGAAGCTATGCAAGGAATTCTTGTAGTAGGACTACCTCTTCTATCATGACTGGTACTGAACTCACAACAAAGAGAGGGAATTGTATATCTGTAGCATTGACCCACGCCCACTTTCAACTAGCTATGAAGAAGCACACACCAAACAAAACATCTTACAATGTTCAAGATGAAGAGACAACCCACATGAAAGACGAGAATTCTGGAAGGAGAGAAATACAGCAACCTACAAAAATATAGGATTTGACCACAAAGGAGAGAATGAGCAGAGTACGCTGCTGTTGACAACTAGATTTCGAAGGAAGGAAAAGTGATTTAAAAAAAGAAAAGGATATCCAATCTAACTTATGTCCAACAAAAGCAGAGGAACACAGTAATTGTGCTTGCATTGACTGAGATGATGATAACAGGGATGGTGATGGCAGTGGTGGTAATGGTGGAGATGATGATGATGAGGAGGAGGATGAAGAGGATCATGGCATGAAGCCTGATTCACAAAACGTAATTTCCCAAGCTTCCTTTCTACTACTTTTCAACAATGATGATGACCATGATGGTGTAGACAGCGACAAAATATATTGGTAGTGGTGGTGTTGATTACAGGCAAATAAACCAGTACTCAATAGTTTTTATTTATCTGCAAAGCAGTACTGATGAAGATTACAGTGGCACGTGTTGAAGACAGCGAATTTGGGTGATTGTTCTTGTTAGGACACATATTGAAGAATGGAGGTGAAAAATCCAGAACACTACTAAGCATGATCTTAGGAAAGAAAAGAGGGATCTTTTAGAGGATTTCCACCATAAACACTGAGTACCAGGTGCGTCACCAAAGCATCAAAAAGTAATTCAGTGACATCCAGAGCAGTGTGCCTATCTTTTCTGACATCATAAACACCAACTGATGATTTGGTCCACAGTGCTCATCAAGTAGATCTAAAGACATCGCTTCTTTCATCCACAGAGAACAACATGGCAGGTGGGGAGAATAGTCCACATGGTCGCAGTAGGACACAGGACGACCAAGAGTGGTAGGTGCAGGAGAGGACATCCAACCATCAGTGACACAAAAAAACGAAAGAAGGAAAAAGAAACAAAAGACTTACGTCCCGATCTTTAGAAGTAGAAAAGGGCATTATAACTCTTGCCTTGTTAATGGTTTTGGCTAGCTTGGGCAGCATCTTAAACTTATTCAGCACCTGTTCTTTCTGGGCAGCTGTCAACTCAGAATCAACGGTTTCTTGCTCAGCCGCTGGGGGCGGGGCTGGCTCTGATTCCGTCTGCTCTTCTGCTTTGTCTTCCTGTGCAGGTTCTTCTGGTTTCTCGACTGTCGCTTCCTCTGTCGAGGGCTCCGGTGCAGGGGGTTCAGCTTCCGCTTCCTGTGCGTCCGCTACAGGCTCAGAAGCTTCAGCCGGGGCCTCCTCTGGTTCGGTTTTCTCAGGGGCGGGTTCAGCTGCTGTCTCCACTGGGGCAGGGGCTGGGGTCTCCTCTGCGGGTGTTTCTTTGACAGGTTCTGGTTCTGCTGGTTTCTCCTCTTCTGAGGGTGCTGCAGCTTCTGGGGCTGCCGGTTCAGGCGCCGCTGGTTCGGGGGCTGCTGGTTCTGAGGCTGCAGGTTCAGGTGCTGCAGCAGGAGTGGAAGGCTCTTCCGCTTCCGGTTTGCTGCCCGCCTCAGCTTCTGCGTTTGTGGGTGCACTTCCACCATCTTCAGCAGACTTTTCTATACTCGCATCACCCTAAAACAACAGGAAATAGTATTTAAAAGAATGTAATGCCTTAACACCCAAGTGACTGCTAGCTGACAAATCAACTCTCATCTTCTAGCAGTTCTTCCTTTACGACCACTGATCAGAATACTCGTTTTGTAGAAAACATTTTACAAAGACTGACCGCATTCTCCAAATATTCCCTAAACTGCAGTAAACACGTTCTTCCTTCATTTGTTCAGCAAAACTAAAATAATTCAAAATTAAGTGATGAAAACGATGTTTCTTAGAGAGTATAGCTGGTAACCACGGTCCTGGCCCAAGCATTGTGGGGGGGGGGGGGTTGAGGTCATTAACCTGTAGAATCTACTGTTTCGCTTTCAGCAAGTTCAAAGACAAATTGACGACCATCCAAGACCACGAGAATGGTCCAAAACCTTCTTTGGTACATAGATTCACAATAGCTTCACGCACCAATCGATAGTTAACAGCCTGAAAATGAAGGGCAATGGGAAGCGCTATATAGGCCTACTAGTGCAGTATATTGATCGAGAGACTTGGAAAGTAAGAGTACGCCCGACATAGCAGTCCCTGTCAAATTCTTGACATCTGGGACTTCTATGGTAATGAGCTATACGCCACGGGCCTAGAATGACCAGCCAACTCGCCCGTTAACAGACTCCTATGACCTATAGCCACACGCAGAAAGCCAGCTCCGATATCTGGTGCTAAGCCTTACACTGAGCTCACAGACTTCGAATATTCTAGACAATGATCTCTTTGGCATTTTTCTTCGATTTAGCTGACAACAAATCTATACGTGACACTCGACGGAATGTAACAATTTTTATGAAAATGACAGGAAACACGAGCTTCACCTAAAGACTATATTAAGTGTCAGTTGATATTCCCCTTTAACCTTCTGGATAACTTTCTTTTTCTTCCCCTTCCATCATCCCCCCCCCTCCGTCCCCCCTTCTGCATTCTTTGCAAAGACTGACTTGTGCACAAACGTCAAAACAGAGATCCATCACTTCCAATGATTGTGTTCTGTTTGCTAGGATGACCTTGAATCGGTGCCATGATATTGCCGTTGGGGGGCTACGGACATAGATGTTTTAATGCTCGTGAATGGCATGAAAACATGATGGGCCCTGGGATACGAAAACCCAAAATAATAATACAATATCATCAACACAGATGCGGTCATGTTAGTTTCCAAACGGTTTTGACAATGGAAGACAATTATTATTGTTGACGCACAAGGTGGAGCTCTAAAGTGAGTTTCTTCTTTGCAAATCGATTTAGAGTTTAATACCCCCGCCATTGAATACGTCGAAGGAAAACAATTACATACAGGCCTTGGGGTTAAATCTTACTGATGTTTTTGAAAATAATTTAAGAAGCTCTTTGAAACAAAAATCACGGTCTTCTATATTTGTGATTATCATTTTCGCTTCATTAACCATCTGACACCTCAATCCAAACAACATGTGACACCCCCCCCCCCCCCCCCCCCCCAAATAAAAGAAAACCCAATGTGCTGTACACTACAAGGTTACAAGACAGCCATCCATTTGCGATAAAAGAAAGTGGGCGTCTTACAGAGTCAATTTAATAATTTAAAACGATAGGGAGGGGTGGGGGGGGGGGGGGTGAGAATGAGACAACTGAAAAAGATGCAAAGTCCCCGCAGTCAGACGGAGATACTTGACACTTGATAACAACTTATTTTCCCACAGGAGAATTGAACTCACGTCTTTTGTGTGCCTCGGCCACGAACCTAACTTTTCTTCCACAAACGCCGACTCTCCGGGGAGCTGGTCTCTGCACACCAACAATGTTAAGCCGTATAGCCTATCATATCTTACGAGCAGGCCTATACCCTAGAGGTGTTCGCTGGGCAAATGCAATACACTGAGAACCAAATGAGGACCCGGTACAACGCTTCCAACAATTCTCCTCAAGCGTGTGGTGGCCTGCGTGGACGTTGACTAAATACAGCCTAAAATATTCATAAGTCCTTGCTCATCGCGGAGACTCGAGGTCGGCGCCGGGTCAGAACCCTCCGGAGTTTGTCGATACTGTGCCGTCCCTGCCTCAATTGTGTCACGTTGTTTATGAATTCTGCACGAAGTAGTAGTAGTAGAAGTATGGACCAGACGCCGTCTGCCCGTCTAACATCTTTCCTCCAGACGCTCTTCTCTCTCTCTCTCTCTCTCTCTCTCTCTCTCTCTCTCTCTCTCTCTCTCTTGCCAAAATAAACAGGCGGATAGACCTCTTCAGCTCTACTCTAACGTCATGTCTGTAGAGGGGCTTAATTAATAAGCGTTGGGATGCTGTGGAAAAGAGCACAGAAAACACCATGCCTTGTGCTGAGTTACTGTTGCCAGTTTTTCTTAAAAACGCTTTTGGCGTGAAGGGGAAAACAATTATAAGATCAAGTATTTTGAATAATCTAGTAAAAAGTTCGAACTTAATTAAATTTGTCATACGTTCACGACAATATTCACAAGAGTGGTCTGGGAATGACCTTGAATAGGCTTGCATATGCTAAGTTGGGCCTCCAGGAGGGAAATACAAATATAAAATAGAATCTAGAACTTTGGGTTCGATTCTAGCATAAATAAGAAGAGAGTATTCACGGTGAGCTTGAAAGTGTGAGTGTCAATATGGGTAATTCTACCCGTCTGAAGGTGTTGGTCTGCCGCCGTACCTGTGAGCCAATCTGTCAGGGTTCAAGTAAAGGGTATCATTTACTAAACCACCCAACGTGTACACAACAATAAGGGGGGGGGGGGGGTACGAGAAACAAGTGGAAGAGCAAGAAGGGTAAGAAGGGCAAGAAAAGATTCGAAACCCAAATCCCCATGTCTTTGCTAATACTTTCGTTCAATTTAAAGTTAAACTTCACAATAGAGCCAAATTGAGTTCAGGGTGAAACTGACAAAAAAAATGGTTATTTGGGAATTACGAAAAGTCACGATTGATAGGAACTAAAAGGAAAGAAAGGAAGTAGTAGTGGTCTACACCGTGTCTTCCTGTATGTGTATTCTTCTGTCTTGTGACAGTCTGTACACAGAATAAAAGAGAGACTGACATTGCTTACCGCTGCAGGCGTATCCCCTCCACCTCCCTCTACGGCTTTGGCATCTCCATTCTCCTCTGGCTTCTTCTCCGCCTCTGCGGTTCCTGCCTCTTTCTGCTCGGTTGTCTGCTCCTGCGCCTGCTCTCCCTCGGCTCCTTCCTCTTCCTTCTTGCCCTTCTTGCTCTTCTGCTTGCTTCCTCTGGCTCCCATAGTGTCGTGTACGAGTTATTCGCCCTTCACAAGACAAATAAAATTCCCCAAAAGTCCAAAGCTGGATTCCGGAGACGTAAATTCCAGTCCAGCAACTGTAGGCTTCACACACACCTGGAAAAGAGACAGAGGGCAAAATGAGCCAATGCTTCTTTTTTTTTCAAATCACACACCCAAAATGAAAACGACAACTTTCTAAATTCACACAATATTGCCGGCTATGTTGGAGTACACAAACGACTTTTCGCCAGCTTATCGTTTTTCTTACCGTTTCTTTGGGTTGTTTTTTCTTTCTTTTAAAAAAAAGTTTTAGTAAGAGTTTTATGGTATTTGCAACACAAGGTCATATAAGTGACGAAGATTAGGGGTGTTTCAAGGGAGTAACAAACACAAAAAAAGGAGGAGAGATAAGGTCGATAGATGTTTTATAGGAAAGAAGAAGCAAATCACACCAGAGCACCCGCCAACCACCCACTTTTCTTTGTTTATCAAATAATGAATTATTTTGTTCATTTCGAAAGTGGAGGGGGTTATTGGCCTTCGATAGAAAACATAGAGGGACCAACATTCCTGGACGAGAACATCTCAGATTTCACCCAGATTCGATGTGCACACTTCCACGTCTTTTTCAGCTTAGTTTATTTAACGTTAATGTAAGCTACACTATACTACGCTTCAGGTAGGTAAGAAATTCTACTTGGAACATTCCCCAACACAAAAAAAAGGTATCCGGAAACGAAAAAAGGCTAAACAGCTGCAAGTCTCATGGTGCTATCAGCTCTAAATTATAATCTGAATTTCACAAGCAAACACATGACAAATAAGAACATTGGCGATGGAGTGGGGGAGGCGGAGGGGAGAGAGGGGGGGGGCACAGTTAAAGCCATCCGACCTATCTGCACATCGAATGAGGTCTCCATTTGAGGAAGCAACAATCGAGGTTCTTATAATATATTAATATGAATCATTCACAACTCCAGTGTAATAGCTAATTATCTAGGGACTACTTGACATGAACATGCGAACTTCATGAGCCAAACTCCCTATTTCCGCTTGATTATAGCAACCTAGCCGAGGTCAGACCCCATAACCCATATACGTTATTCAAACAAGCACCATCAAACTATCACTTTTATTGAAATTAACACAGCTGGACACAATGTAGGTTACTTCGATAGCCGAGCATCTGCTCCTAGGTCAAGTCATCGGGATCCGACAAAATAATGAATACTCCAGAAAGAACAAGATAATTCGGAATCTACAGAGTAGATTTTAGTTTAAGTAAGTGTTTTACGGCACTTGCAACACAATAAGGTCATATAAGTACTGAAGATTAGAGGTGTTACAAGAAAGTAACAAACACAAAAAAGAAGGGGGGGGGGGAGATAAAGACGATAGATGTTTGATAAGAAAGAAGAAGCAAATCACACCAGAGCACCCGCCAACCTCCCACTCACAGTGGACTCGGACATTAAACTTCCACAAAGAAGATATTATATTAGGACGGGGAAAAAGGGGGGGGGGGCAAAAGTAAACACGTGTATACCGTAAGTATCACAATAATTGTTATAACAATTGATCAACATTATTTGCGGACTGTGTGATTACCAAAGGCAAGCAGTTTGAATATTTTAGGAATGAAGGATGTGTCTTAATACATAGGCTACATGCATACATGTAGGCCTTTGCAATTTTCATGCGGTTGCATATATAAATGTAGTGAGCATTGTTTCTGTTTGTGTGTACAATATATATTTGTGTGTACTAGTGTGTATGTATATAAGTGTGTGTATGTGTGTGAACATGTGAGTGTGTCTGTGTGCGTGTGTGCGTGTGTGTGTGTGTGCGTGTGTGTGTGCGTGTGTGTGTGCGTGTGTGTGTGCGTGTGTGTGCGCGTGTGTGAGTGCGCGTGTGTGTGCGTGTGTACGCGTGTGCGCGCGTATGTGCGCGTATGTGTATACAAGTGTACGTATACGTGATTGCGTTTGTGTAAGTGCGTGTGTGTGTGCGTGTGTGTGTGTGTGCGTGTGTGCGTGTGTGCGTGTGTGCGTGTGTGCGTGTGTGTGTGTGTGTCTGTGTGTGCGTGCGCGTGCGCGTGCGTGTGCGCGTGCGCATGCGCGTGCGCGTACGTGCGTACGTGCGTACGTACGTGCGTGCGCTCGTGCGTTCACATCACGCATTGTTCGAATTAGACGTGAGAAACTGCCCGTGATTAGTAATTCTCTAACCCAAGACGTGAGCACTGCCCAAATGAAGAATTAATTTAATCACATAAGAAAATCGTGACAGAGTTGTAGTTACATAGAGCACGTCTCTAAACTTGAGGACAGACACAACAGAGGACACCGCCCATACGACTTCCGGCGGCGCCTCTGTGACGGGAGGAATTCCGTAACGACCGACCAAACATAGTAGAATAGAGGGTAGGGGCAGAGGTAGGAGTAAGGGTAGGGGTGATGGGGAGGAATTCCGTAACGACCGACCATTATGATACATAGTAGAATAGAGGGTAGAGGTTGGAGTAGGGGTATGGGTAGGGGTAAGAGTAGGGGTGATGGGGAGGAATTCCATAACGAACGACCACTATGAAACAGTAGAAGAGAGTGTTTGGGTTAGGGTAGGCCGGGGGGGGGGAGGGGAGGAATTCCGAAACCACCGACAACTATGAAATAAGAGTATAACAGAGGATTTGGGTTCGGGTTATGGGTAGGGGTTATGGGTAGGGGTTAGGGGTAGGGGTTAGGGATAGGGGTTAGGGTTCGGGTTACGTCTCTACTTTATTGGGTTTGTTGGAGTGGTCGCTCGTTACGGAAGTCCTTCCATGGTAACCGTTCACTCGTCATCAGGACTTTCATTCAAATTAAATATGTGTTTCTGAATGGCGTATGTTGGTGGGCTCGATTTTTCAGACATTCTCATTAAGCTATCACTACTACATGGTCATAATATAAAAAAGAACACATATTTCAGATAGTGAGGAAATGTCCAATTAATAAAAGCGACTCCCCGCAAAATACAACTCAACACATATTGGTAGACTGACGAGAATACAAACAGTTTTAGTAAAAGTTTTACGCCACTTTCAACACAATAGATCACACAAGTGCCAAAGATTAGAGGTGTTACGAGAGAGTAACAAACACAAAAAGGAGGGGAGATAAGGATGATAGATGTTGGATAGTAAAAAAAAGAGGAACCCATACCAGAGCACCCGCCAACCACTCACAGACAAACACAGCACCAAGTAAACATCATCATCATCATCATCATCATCAATGCCTTTCACCTCTGGCAGGGTATAGGCCACATACAAGCTCCTTCCATTTATCACTGTCCTGAGCCATCCTTCCAAGTTCGTTCCAAGTGAGCTTCATTTCTCTCATGTCCCTTTCCACGCATCTCCTCCATGTTTCCCGTGGCCTACCCCTGCCTCGTGCTCCCTGTTGAGCACGACCAAGTAAACATGATCGTTCGAAAAAGACACGGTAGACATGTTAGCTCGGGGAACACGAGTGATGGGATCTGGTTTCCGTAATTAGTATGCCTACAGTTTCTATCAAATCCACCGTTTTGTCTCCAAACTAGTCCAATACAACGTTTTTCACTTTCAGCACCAACTCCAACTCAACTTGATGAAAACTGTAAACCAGAACAATCAATATTCACGGTTTTTCCCCATCCCTTCATTGCAATGCAGACTGTGTTGAGTAAAATAAGTAGAAAGAAACATCAATAGCGTTACTTTGTTTTCATAAACATCGAAATTTAATCAAAACTTTCGTCGCTACCGAGTGACAACGACCATACGGTGTGTACGGTTGATAGCGCTAACTGACAGAAAATAGAAGGACGCCAGTGTCGTTCAGTTGACTGACCGCTTACCTTTCCTCTCTTCACACAAATTTTTCCCGTCTCAGTTCAAGACAAAAATTTTATAGGTGAAATAGTCTTGACCACAAACAAGGAATCTGGCACCACTGGTCTCGGAAGCAAACGTGTAACAAATGAGGCAATCGCAACCACTATGACTGACAACGAACTCAGCGTGTCTTGAGTCGCAACCTGAACAGCTCACATGGGAAAAAACATAGGCTCACAATGGGTTGAACTCAATTCACGTTCACCTTTAGGGTCAGATCGGAGACACGACCAATAGGGCCTTTGCTACGTGTGCGAAACAATGACTCAAGGTTTCAGGGGAAAAGCGTTGACGTTGGACTATTATCATTTGAAACTCTGGGTCAAAAGGCAGCAGGCCAAAGGTGTGTGAGTGTATTTGTGGGTGCGTGTGTGAGCGTGTGTACGTGTGTGTGTATGTGTGTGTGTGTTTGCGTGTTTGCGTATAGCTGTGTGTATGTGTGTGTGACAGAGAGAAAGAAAGAGGGTTTGAGAGAGAGAGAGAGAGAGAGAGAGAGAGAGAGAGAGAGAGAGAGGAGGGGGAGGGGGGGATAGAGATAGAGAGAGAGAGAGAAAATGTGTGTTTGTGTCTGTGCTGGTGTGGGTGCACGCGCACAAGTGCGTGTGTAGGCGGGAGTGCTTACCATAATAC
>NW_004797837.1:341829-344178 GCF_000002075.1 Aplysia californica
AGAGAGAGAGAGAGAGAGAGAGAGAGAGAGAGAGAAATTAACATTTACCAAGAATTATGATTAGGAGCAAAAAGAACACAAAACAAACGATAGGTCTGGGGACAGGTTGGGGTGTGGGGGTGTGGAGAATTAGAGCAAAAAGAAAGAGCGAGGAAGATTAAACGGGAAATAGATGGGGTGTCGCAGTCGGGAGATGCGAGACGCTTTATCACACAAGTGAACTTGTCATCTATTTGCCATTCCACGTCGTAGGATGTAGATAGAATCAATAGAGCTGGGAGATCTGTGCCGTACACGCAGGATAATACATGTATGTAGTCCGAGAAGGGGACGGGTGGAGGGAGGGAGGGTTGGAAGGAGAAAAAAAAGGCAAATAGCCTTAGAAATAAAGACTCGGTGGAGGAGAGAAAGAGGTGGGAACGAAGGCAGGAGGGGGGAGGTAGGAGGGAGTGAGGGAGTGAGGAAAGAGGAGGTGGGGTGGGGTGAGGTGAGCTGGTTAATGAGAAGAACATCGACACAATAATGGCCAGTTAGCTCAGGGAAACAACAAGGCAGACACATAGAAACAATGGAGCGGCAGAAAGAAAAAGAGCAGAGTTAATCAGTGTGGCTCTCTTCAACTAGATTTATCCGTATACGGGCACATATATATATAATAATATGCAACGAGACAGAAAGCGTTTTCCAAACTAAAGAAAAACATTTAAAAATGTGTGTGTGTGAGGGTTGGGGGGGGGGGGCTAATCAAAAGTTTTTCTTTGTAAGAAACTTGTTGTAAGTGTTTCACGTCCCATTCCACACAGTTTAGATAATTTAGGAGGCAGGCTGCTTCGACCCTTCCAGCCAGGGCCTAAACCCTGGCTGTGAGGGATACAACGTCCAAGTAGACAGACGGAGGTACTCGACATAATTAATATCTCCACAAGGGAGTCGATCTTATAAATATTATTATGTTCTGCCAGCCATAGCCAAGCGTGCAATTGCTACACCACACGCCAGTTCTCATTAAGAGTAATGTGCACAATCTAAAGAAGTCCTTGGATTATGAAACCACATTCGGCTTATGCGATTGATTTCATCTCTGCTATCTGTGTCGTAAAAGGTTATATTATTATGATTGAAGTACATTTGAAAAAGTTTTAGAATAAGAAAAAGGCTTAGACAATAATTATTATTCTATTTCTACGCTTCCTTTCGAAATTAAATTCTAAATCACTTCGTCTTCAAGCGCATCGCTTTATTTACACCGAACCAGCTGTTGCACCTTGCGAAATTTGAAAGAGGATCTCACTGCAAAACATTTAAAACTGCAATATCCGAGACCGGGTCCTGTCATCATCGTCGCTCTTTACGCTGTATGAAAACTTCGCTGAGCTGGAGCGCGTTGCATGCTCATCTACATAGACCCACAGACGGTCTATAAAGAGCGTATAGGTGCGCATGCAGTCTCTCTCTTCTTTCCCTTCATTTGATACCAAAAGGAGTCAAAAGATGAATCCCACGGGAATCGGAATTACGACAGGGTGCATAGTCTTGGATACAATAGTTGGCTACACATCGATCAAGATCTGGCACTTTTTATTGATTGATACATTCAACATTATGAGGGACATTATTACAGTCATACACAATTTAGATCAATTTGGAAATGGACTGTTTCAACCTTACCATCTCGGCAAACCCAGTCTGAAAAGGATATAATAATATACAACATCGCGGCACTAAGACGGAAATACTAGATTTTAAACAACAAAAACAAACCTCCCTACTGGGGAATCGAACTGACTTCTTCTGCGTCCAACTGTGAATTGCAAAACTGAAACACCACAGACGCGGCTGTGTTGAAAGAGGCTTCATTGGGCTGGAAGAGACTGTATTTTGTTGGAGAAGGCGTTAAACTCACACTATACCCATAGTCGGCCTAATACACAGAACGGGATCAATCCTTTTACGCCAACGACTTCACTACTTTTCTTTTTTTAATCACGCACTCATAATATTATAACTTTATACATTTACGAGCGCCGTAAAACTCTTTAAAAAATAAGGTAAAAAAAGTAAAAACTTTTAAAAACTCCTCATTGTCGCAGTCAACCCGATTACGAGTATCAGCAACGGTTGTTAGCCAACCCTTTTCTGCTGACCCCGGACAACCTTTGAACCTCTGAGAAGCTGTACTTGTGCTTAATTAAAACGGATTTCTGCAATGATTACAGTTACAGTTCTTCCAGTAGAAGCTGAGATAGGAAATTAAGAGTGTGATGAATCAGTGATAGGAGGGGCGATTAATGACAAAACTATATTATAGCATTTTTTGCAGCACGCATATACACACAGCTGTACCCCCCC
>NW_004797837.1:346420-348043 GCF_000002075.1 Aplysia californica
GTTGAGAAAGGGAGAATAAAAGAAAGGGTGCATTTGTGCGCATGTGTATTCATGTGTATATCTGTATACGTGCGCTTGTAGGAGTTTTTGTGTGCGTGTGAGTATGTATGGGCATGCGTTTGTGTGTGTTGTGCATATCACTCGACATTCGTCCGACTGTGTAGCAAGTGTGTAAACATAAAATCTTTAGAAGCATTTTCCTCATGCATCTGTATGTATCCTACATCCTCCTAATCAAGCGCAGCTTTCCTTCTCGATATACTGAAAGTTTACCTAGCATATTCCACACACAAAATATGTCCGATCCTCGTGGATAGTTTGGTAGATGCTCTGGTGTGGTTTGCTCTTTCTTTCCTATCATTATCAAATATCTATTGTCCGTATCTTTCCTTCCTCTTTTTTAAGTTTCCTACTTCCTAGAAACAACACTAATATCCGGCACGTATATGATGTAATCTTGTTATAAGTCTTATTAAAAACTAAAACAAGTTTGAACCTCACATTCTGTTTTCGTATGAACCTCTACGATTTAACGAACGTCAAGCACTAATGCACGGCATTCTCGTTTAGCGTCGGCAGTAATGGACTCATCAATAGAATAGTTCCCATAAACATAACGACTTAGCCCTTGTAAATGTTCTGTGTTGATCACATATAACTGGAGAACTAAATGAAAAACACACAATCTCACCTTGCTTGGACCACTGCATTTCAATAAGTGAGATAACAAAATATAATTATCTGTATTATCACAATAGCCAAATGCAGAGGTATGACCCAGTCAGCATTGTTTATTGAAGTAGCAGTTAGTCTCCAACTTGAGATTGTATAATTTATTTGTTGTTTTTATTGTTGAATGTCCAAAAACGAAAATGTGAATGTCAAAATAATGGTGGCATGCATTCTACAAGTAAAGAATTCCGAACGTATGATAGAATAAGAAAAAAAAAAGCTACATGTGTATTTTGAAATCGACTTGGTGTCAATTTACACAAAAATAGTTCAAATAACAACAATTTTACTTTCTGAAAAGATGCTCACATCCCTCCACAAAGTACGCTAAAGAGCATAATATTTCTGTATCATACAAGAAGATATTGAGCAGTTTTTCATAGCCTCTTTTTTCATGAAAAGATCGGTGTGGCAACGAAAAACTGCATTTCGACAAATGGCGTTATTACCTTCATTCTCGAAAAATGGAGGCGGTTAGAATATTTCTTTTGGTTCCCTGGCTTTTCGGAAAGAGAGTGTGCCTTGGGCTAAAAACGCATCATTATTACTAATACTTACATTTCCGTTAATTTTTCGTTCTACGTGGAGTTCATCACCTTCAGTATTTGAGTTCATGTTTTCGGTAGTTTGTTCGTCATTCTCCCGTCTAACATGCACGTGGGTGCATATCACACACAGTGTATATACACAAACTGTTACACACACACGCACACACAACACACACACACACAAACACACACACACATGCACACACACACACACACATACACAAACACTCCCACTCATACACATACACAAACACACACATACACACAGACACACACAAACACACCCACACATACACATACACAAACACACACATACACACACACACACATATATATACATATA
>NW_004797837.1:350062-351064 GCF_000002075.1 Aplysia californica
CATAGTGGAACCGTTGGGGTTGGGTGAAGGCGCAGAGAGAAATCGAGCAAGCGATATGCAGAATATTATATAAATATATATTATAGATATAGAGAAAGAGAAGGAAACTTTAGAGACAAGGAAAGGAAGAGAGAAAGAAAGAAAAAAAAACAAGAGTACGAAAAAAATAAGAAGAGAAAGAATGAGAAAGAAAGAAAGAAAGAAAAAGAGAGAGACAAGCGAATGAATGAGTGATTTAAAGAGAGAGAGGAATAAGAGAGAGAAACAAAGAGAGAGAGAGAGAGAGAGATGGGATAAGAATGAGATTCGTAGCTACGACGTTGTGCGTCGACAAGAAATCAATTGCCACGTTGGCATGTTTTCTCCATCTTCCTCAAGTGAAATCCGTTGTTTGAGACTAATTATCATCCTTCTCGGCCTTCCCTCTAGTCGATTACCTGACACCTAAGCATTTTCTTTTGACAAAATCTATTGTTCTAGCATAGTCTGAAACAACAGCATCTTTTTTCTCCTGATGAAGCAGCAGCTCAGGAGGCTACTATTGTTTTTACTTACTTGTATTAAGTTTGACTTAGCCGGTCTTCTGACAGTCTCCCTTATCCTAACCCAATGGGAGGAGAGATTAAATTAGTTTTAAAGAGAATGTTGTTGGAGTTGTTGTTTTTTTGTCTTTTTACTTAATCATCAAAACTCGAACCACAGAAAAAGCCGACACACTAGAAAGTTCTTTTCAGGCTTGGTAACAGATCAGGGGAATTTAGTTTCCGAAAAGCCCGCTTCCTCCCTTCGTTCCACTTCCTTTCTTTCCTCCTTTACTCTCTCTCTCTCTCTATCTCTCTCTCTCTCTCTCTCTCTCTCTCATTCTCTCTCTCTCCTCTCTCCCCTCTCTCCTCTCTCTACTCTCTCTCCCTCTTTCTCTCCCTGTCTCTCTTTTTTTACACACAAACACAGGGAACACACATTTACACTTACAAACACACACACACACACACATACGCACAC
>NW_004797837.1:352142-354383 GCF_000002075.1 Aplysia californica
TCTCTCTCTCTCTCTCTCTCTCTCTCTCTCTCTCTCTCTCTCTCTCTCTCTTTCTTTCTCCTTCTTCCCCTCCCCTCAAATCAAGAAAAAAAAACAACTTGAGAATAAGAAATGTTCCCAGTAAAATCGATAACCAAATTTCAGCCTCAAGAGCCCACAGATTTGATCGGTGAATATTTGCACTTGCTAGGACACACAGGCGAGCGGGAGTCAGGAACGTTCAGGAAATAATTCACGGTTTCTAAAACGTTCGAGGTTCTTCTGATGAATAAGTAACGTGAATTGTAACACAGTGAGAGAGGAAGAAAAGTCAGTTCACCCAGCGTTGATAATGTCAAAGAAGGGAGAGAGTTGGTAGTTTGACCGATGAGTACGTACAGCGAATTATAATACATGGTGAAACAAGTATTATGTCAACGTGCCCATTTGTGATAATGCCAAAGAAGGGGCGACTCCAAAAATGATTTTTAAATTTCTTTTTAGTTTTCACAATACTTGAAAAGCATATTAAGCGTTTTTCTGCCTTTTCAAAAGACAACTGGCTATATTTCTTACACCCCTTTCAAACACAGTTGGCAATGAAATAGGTTGGGTCAACAAAATAAAAAGCCGAAATGTATCTCTATTTTAAAGTTAGATCTAGTGAATAAGATAATGTCAGACTTATAAACGGCAAATTGCAACCGATATATTTATTCTTTGTTTTGTAAAATATTGTACACGGCAAGGGATTCAGTACTCCACTATTTGAGACACTAAGTAAGCAGTGCCAAAGACATCATGGCGAAATGTGTTGGCATGACTGCTGGTTTAGAGAGGGACGTATCTTGTAAATACTAATAATATTGTCGAAGAAAAGTTTTGTCTTTTTTCTCAGGAACAGCCAACTGACACGAATCAAAGCGTTTTATAATAAAACATTACCCACCTTTTCTAATTAAATGGCCCACAGGACAAGGACTCTCAGTCTACGGTTCGGCTCTTATACTCCAAACCAACAGAGACTTTAGATATTAGAGAAACAAACTGAATAGCTTTTGAAAGAGATAAGAGATGTCCTGATACTATTATCTCCTTAGAAAGGCCATGACTTAAAGATAACCTCATAAGTTGCTGGGGAAAACGTAAACAGAATCATCAGAGTCAAAACAAAATACATGTACAACAGACTCAGAAATGCACTTTAAAGGCACCAATCCTGGATGACTAACATCTGCGTGCTTGTAATCATAACATGCAGTTCTTGTCTCGTATTCAAGTTTTTGTTATTCACGTGACCCTCTTACAAGGTTTTAAGCTATTTTTGTGAGAAACGAGAGAGGTTCTATAATCACATGCATTCACACGTTCACATGATATTTCGTCATGCGTCCAAATCCTATTTCTGCAAGAAGCATTTTTTTCGTTGTTGTTCATGACTCATTTGTATATCTCAGAACGCCTATACTTTAAAAGGCAAAGGAAAGGGAATATTAGTCGCAGCAATATTGCTTGTGTTTGAATCAACGTCTGAGGTCGACTGGTTAGGCTCTTCGCCATCACGCACAAACGACGAGAGTTCGATTTCCACTTGGTCCAATTTGGTCTTGGCAGGCTGGATCAAAAGCAGGTAGGCAGGGCAAGTAGGTAGGAAGGTAGGAAGGTAGCACAGGCATGACACTGCCTCTATGTTCTGGACAAACGTAGACTTGAATTGCACTTTTCAGCAATTTGCCCAAACAGAGTACAAATGAGCGGTTCCCTCTTTCTTTCTTTCTTTCTTTCTTTCTTTCTTTCTTTTTTTTTTCTTTCTTTCTTTGTCTTTCTTTCTTTTTTATAAGGAAGCCTGCTGGCACGATGAATGCGAACATAATTTGAGCAAATAATAATCACATTGTGTTGAGCAGGGAAATGAGCAGGTCTCGCGATAAATGAAGTACAACAATTATTACTGATTATTCTGCTTTGGGCTAAGGCGCATGTCACGATGACTTGAAGACTGACCTTCGAAGACATCATGGAGTGGGCTCAAGTCGAGAAGGTTCAAGTTCAGGAATAGGTAGGCGTTCAAGTTCAGGTTCAGGGGTAAGGACGCGTCCAAGTTCAGTTCTAGCTCTGCTAACTCATATCCCTGAAGGCATCGTCTCGATTAATAATGTCAAATATGTCCCTGTACCCGGGTCTGTCTAGAGGTTGTGCAGGTGTCTTGGTAGTGTGGTCTATTATCATACAGTTATTGTTTTTAACCTCCTCCCCCCCCCC